>NW_027223754.1:213592280-213822280 GCF_028538775.1 Myotis yumanensis
TGATGTTTACTTTGAATTTATATTAGTTCACACAAACACTCCATCCATGCTTTTGTTCCGGCCTCCGGTCCAGTTTACGAACCCATTGTGGCCCTCGAGTCAAAAAGTTTGCCCACCCCTGGTCTAGGCACATCGCGGTTCCCTCTCCGGGGAAATGGGTTTGGACGATGGGAATTCGTTGGTTGGAATTTGGATGTTTTTCTCAGGGTTCCACTGGGGTCGTGGGTTTGGGAGGACACAGAGGTGAAGTCCCTTCTGATCACATCCCGTCAACATGCCTGACCACTGTGACCGTGACCTTGCCTCCTGGCTGAGGCCCGTCCGGCAGGCTTCTCCACTGGGGGCCTCCCTCCGTCCACAGCGCCCTGTTTGGACGAAGGTCAGCATGCACGGCCCAGCATACTAGTAAAGGCGGGGGAGCCCCGATCGGCGTGCTCAGTGGTTGAGCGTCAACCTATGAACCAGGAGGTCACGGTTGGATTCCCGGTCAGGGCACAGGCCCGGGTTGCGGGCTCGATCCCCAGCGTGGGGCGTACAGGAGGCAGCTGATCCATTCTCTTTCATCATCGATGTTTCTATTTCTCTCTTCCTTTCCCTTCCTTTCTGGAAAAAACACACAAAACCAAACACCATAAAAAAGGCCAAATGACAGGGGTGGGAGCTACCTTCCGCCTCCTGAGGGTGGAGTATCCATCGAAATAACTTGGAATTCTTCTGCATGGAGACTTGTCTCTTCCCTTTCACTAACTCCGTCCCTACGTACATCAGCGTGGACTCGTGCCTCGGGCTGTGATGCGGCCCCACTGTGTTTTGTTGTCACCTTGTCCCAGCTGTGGCCATCGGGGCCCCGCAGTTGCCACACGCCCCCGTCATGGTGGGGGGACAGGAGCGTGTCCTCACTGTCCGGCCTGCAGGTGCCCGGGCTCACCTGTGCGTCTGCTGCCCTGCCCACAATCAGCCAGGTGTCCCGGGAGCCGGCTCCTTGGCTGGGCGAGCGGTTTTAGGAGCCCAGACCTGGGTGCTGGGTGTGTTCTTGCTCCGGGACACACACGTCTGTGGCTGCTTCCGTGAGAGTGTCCTGGGGATGTGGTCACAGTCGGATCTTTACCACGTGGGTCCTCGGACCCCCTCCTTCCTGATCAGTCACGGCCCCTGACTGGGGAGACTGGCCCCCCATTTACATCCACTTCATTGCTCAGTTCCAGTGTGGCCGCCGCCCGGGGTCAGGGTAGGTTCCTGGCAGGGGAAGTGGCTGCGTGGGCCAGAGTGCGGCGCCCACGGGCAGTTCCTCTGCCCCTCCAGGAGCGCAGGGGAGGGGAGGGAAGTGGCGGGGTCCCCTGCACGGCCCTGCAGGGGCTGGGCCACCGCCTCCCTGAGCAGCCCGACCTACAGGGAGAGGCAGAGAGGATAGCGGGGTCCCTGCTGAGCCTGGCAGCCGGGTCTGCGGGGGACGGACACACACTTGGCCTCCTTTGAAATCTGAAAGGGGCGCTGACTTGGAACACCCTGGAGGCCGGGCCCGAGAGAGAGAGAGAGAGAGAGAGAGAGAGAGAGAGAGAGAGGCTGGAGGGGCCCTCGGGAGCCGACGCTCCACAGACTCAGGTCCTGGTGGGGCCTCCCCACGCCGCCCCTGAATTTGCGCCCTTGGGTGGGGTGGCCTTTGAAGGAAGAGTGCCCGCCTGCGTGTGCGTGGCCGTGCAGAGCAGCCAGGCACCGAGTCCGCCTTGCGTTCTGGGGCGGGGAGAGCCGGGCGAGTCCCGCATTCTCTTCACGTCTCCGCGTGGGCTCCCGCTTTCTGCGGGGCCTGCCTGCCGCGGGCCCTGTTGGCAGGGAGAGGCCGCAGTGGGAGCTGCGCAGACTGAGCAGGGGCGAGGGGAGGGCAGCAGGGGAGGGGAGGGCAGCCAGGCCCAGAGAGCTCTCAGCCCTCCCCCCACCCCCCATCCCCTGCCCACACACACAGTCCTGGCTGGTGGGGGTCTGCTCCTCCCCATGGCTCCTGGAGGCCCTGCCCACGTGCGCCCACACCTCTGCTGCGGCCTGACCAGGCTCCGCCCGTGCGGGGTCCCCTGGGGCGTGTGGCTGCCCTTTCTCTCTGCGGTGGGGCTGGGGCCAGAGGAGGGTCTGAGGAAGCGGGCGGCGCCGGTGAGTGGGCTGTGCTGGACTAGCAGCCCCGTCCCTGGGAGCAAGGCCACGGCCGATGCGGGGCCAGCGCGGTCACCCTGTCCCCTCCCCGCTGGGCGCCGGCCCCACGACCTTGCCGGGCCACGCCGCCATCCTGCTGCCTCTGGGTTGGGTGTGTGCGCCCGGTAGGTCCCCCGTGATGGGCACGGGCGGCTGCGGGCCTGAGCCACGTCCCTTCTCGGTGTCACCCCCAGGGTGACGGATCGTTTCTGGGGTCCCAGCCACCTGGCGGCTGCTTGGGCTCCCTGCACCTCTAGGGTGAGCCTGGCCTGAGGAGGGCACTCGGGTGGCAGAGACGGGCAGACGTGCGCCAGCCTTCCCCCCGCTGGGCAGTTGCTTCCGAAGCAACTCGCGTCGTTACAAGAACACTCGAACCCTCTGTCACAAGCCCAGTCTCACTTGGGAAGTGACTGGCCTGGAGCTGCTGCACAGTCCATGGTCCGAGGGCTGTCCCTGCGCCCCGGGCGCTGCCGAGAAGGCGGTGGGGTGCGGCGTCCTGGCAGTGGGACTGGGTTCACGGGTGTGGGTGGGGCGGGGCGGGAGGAGGGGGGCCCTGCCCGTGGCCCTGGCGCTCGGCGTGCTGCCCCTGTGGACCTCTCGGGGCATGTCTCGGCCCCGTGCTGGCTCCGGTGCCCAGGGCTGCCTTCTATTCCATCTAGAGAGAGAGGGTCAGAGACAGACAGGGGTCCGGACAGGCGGCCACTCAGAGGCTGTGGCCTGTGCTGCCTGGTGGCTGGGGAGCCGTCCGCGGTGACCGCCCTGTCCGGCCCTGTCCTGTCGGGTGCGCACAGCAGGCCTGCTGAGCCCTTCGGGACCAGGGAGAAAAGCCATATTTTGTTCACCAGCCACTGCTTAAGGACGCAGGGAGAGCCCTGGCCGGGGCTCAGTGGTTAGCGCAGCGGCCCTGGCACCCAATGGTCACAGGTTCGATTCCCAGTCAAGGGCATGTAACCTGGGCTGTAGGCTCGATCCCTGGCCCCCATCTGGGTGTGTGTGGGAGGCATCCAATTGATGTGTGTCTCATTGACGTTCCTCTCCCCTCCCCACTCACTCCTTTCCTTCCAGTCTTTAAAAATATCAATTGAAAAAATATCCTTGGGTGAGGATTTAAAAAAACCTAAAGAATGCAGGGAGATAATGTGGATCACGCCCGAGGGAGGGTTGAGATGAGGTGTGAGCTTCTAAGGGTGTGGGTGGGTGTGGGTGTGGGTGGGTGAGAGTGGGTGGGTGTGGGTGGGTCAGTGTGGGTGGGTGGGGACCCGAAGGAGCTGGACCTGGAGGCAGGACTTGAGGGAGTGAGGTGCTCGTGGCTGTCCTGGTGCTTGGAGCCGGCCTGCGAGCTGCAGGTGGGCCTGGCCCTGGCAGAGAGGAAGTGAACTATGAGTCAGCTGCCAGAAAGCCCAGGCACGCCCGGCGGGCGGAGCTGCGGGCAGGATGGGAGTGTGGACAGTGAGGGACTGAGGGGGCTGGCACCCTGCCCCTGCCGCCCCCTGCCCGGCACCCTGTGGGAGGGCCCGTCTGGAGGGGCCTAGGTGGCCTGGCAGGGCTGGGGGCGGCAGCGCCGGCTCTACCCGGGCTGCCCGAGTGCCGCCTTCTGAGCGGAACATCTGGAACTGTGGCTCTCAGAGTGGCCAGGCCCTGGCGAGGAGCCCGAAGCCCCATCTGCTGCCAGGACAGGGTGCCCAGTGAGGAGGCAGGGAGCAGGCCTGGAACCACCCGCACCTGACCCGCGACAGCACGAGGAGGGCGGGCCGCTGGGAAGTCACGGGACAGGACGGGCAGCAGCCAGGGGAGGTGCCAGGCGCCTGCAGGTTGGCCTGCTCCGCCTCCGCCTCCGGGAGAGGAGAGGCAGGCCTGGCTGGTTCTCGGAGGAGGGTCTGGGCCGAGTGGAGGCAGGAAGAGGGAGGCACGGCCCTGGCCGGAGCCACGCTGTCAGCCTTGAGCAGCCCCCCTGCTCCCTGGCAGTCACATGGCCCCTGCACTGGGAGAATGGACCATCTTAAAATGAGCCCTGGGTGTTGGGGGGAGGCGAGCCCTGGGTGTCGGGACCCCGTCTAACGTGGTCCGGGGTGGACAGCACGGTGAGGGCGAGGCTGATTAGGGTGCCGAGGCTGCCCAGGGAGAGCGTGATGGCGCATTGTGGGTGTCTGAACACCAGCGTGCCAGGGGACCGTGTGGGTGGCTGCCCCCTTCCTCCCCCCCCCAGGAAGGGGCCACATTGTTCCCACGTTGCAGATGAGTATGTGGTGGCCGCAGAGGGCGTGGTAAGTGGTGAAACAGCCCTGTTGCCTGGAAGGCTCAGCCCTTGGCCCTGTCCTGCCGTCCACTCCTTAGGGTTTTAACAGTTGGGCCCTGTCCTCTTACCCATGTGTGGACGCCTCTCTCCTGGCCCACAGTCTGCATGGGTCACTGGCCTCCCCACCCCACCCTCTCAGAGAGGCCAGCCTGGACCTCACCCACTGCAGCTGACCCTTCCCCATCCCCCAGGGACGGTCTTCCCACTAGACTGAGCTCCCTGAGGGCAGCCTGGGCCTGCGAGGCTGGGTGATTCCATAGGTCACCTCCAACTCCCCTCCCTTCGCCCCCCCCCTCCCGCTGGTGGCTGAGCCACTGGTGGTCAGCATGGCCACACCACTTTGGTGGCCCGGACAGTTCTCCCCCAAGGCAGGGGGGTCAGGCTGGAGCCGGCCCACACAGCTCTGGGGCACACAGTCGCCCCTGCCCTGAGCCTCAGGCCAGGCCTTGCTCACCGCTGTCTCTGTGTCCCCAGGATCTGCAGTACCTCGTCTCTGACAGCTGAGAAGGTGATGGGTGGCAGGGAGAGGACCCATTAACCCCGGGCAGGGGTTGCCACCGCATGTGCTGGGTCAGTGGGTGTCTGGTTGCTGGTGACTGGCCGGGCTTGGGCGGCTTGTGGGGTGCGGAGACCCAGGGCTCAGAACCACGTGCCGTGTCCTGGGTGGGAGAGCCCAGGGTCTGAAGACAGCTGAGAGGGGCCAGGTTCCCGGTGTGAAAGAGCCGCTGGAGGCTGGGGCGGGAGCCAGGTGCACGAGCCGACGGCCGAGGCAGGTGATGGGGCCCCGAGGCAGGTAACAGGCTCGCTGTCCATCTCGGGGGCCAGTGAGGCAGGTAACTGCTCCCCCAGCTTGTCCATCTCACATCCTCTCATCTGGCCTCAAAAAACAAACTTTGCTGCCGCATCTGAAAACGGATTGTGGTTTGGGCCCCGTGTTTCTCAGAGCTGAACAAGGCTGACTCGACTGCCTGGGTCCCGGGTCCTGTCCCCGGGAAGGCCTGGTCCCTCCCCTGCACTCCCTCCAGCCACGGCCAGGAGGGACGGAAGCGTTCGGTGCACTGATGGGACGCTGGGTGCTCCCGCACCTGCAGGATGGCCGGGCAGGGACCTCACTCGCCCGGTCCGCGCTGGGCCCAGGGCACCGCGGCTCCCGGAGGCGAGGGCGTGATGCCTGTCCCCCACCGCCCCCCCAGGGTGCCCGGCACGTGAGGCCCCACCCGGCCGACTTGGCTCACAGATCAGCCTCTGAAGTTAGGCGAGTGTGTTTGGCAATTGGCTGCTTAATTGTGTGATTAGAACGAGTTGAGTGAGTTGTTTGCCCTGAGTCACAGTGAGAGAGCTCAGCGCGGCCTCGCTAACTCGGTCACATGCCCGGACGGGCTGGGCTCGGTGTCTCCGGAATGTTCTCACTGTTCCCATCAGATCTGGGAGCAGCCACGTCTCCACCGCAGGAGACTGGAGTTCAGAGCAGGGTGTCCGTCCGGAACGGAGTTCTGTGGCTCCGTCCGTGGGACCCGCGATGGGCTTTGCAGGCTCGCCGCGTCACGAAGGCTTCACGGCCGTACCCACCCCGTGCTTCCAGCTTCCAGGACGTGGGGCGTCGCGGGGGCCACGCCGGCTCCTGCCTGTGGTGGCGCTTTCAAATCTTGGCAATAAGAAGAGCCTGTGATGACCTATTTATAAAGTATTCCAGAAGCACATGGATGTTGTCCTAAATTCTGTAATTGGAGGAGATGAGACCTATTCCGGGATTATTTTTGTGCACAACATAACCTAATCAGAGCTCTCTGCTTGTACGGTTTTTGTTTTTAATGTTTTTTAGGTAGAGAAGAAGGGAGAGGAAAAGAGAGAGAGAGAAACATCAGTGATGAGAGAGAATCAGATCGGCTGCCTCCTGCATGTGCCACACTGGGGATGGAGCCCACAACCCGGGCGTGTGCCCTGACTGGGAATCGAACTGGTGACCCCTTGGTTCCTGGGTCGATGCTCAACCACTGAGCCACGCCGGCCAGACTCCCCTTGTACGTTTTTTAAAAAGAAACCGTTTTAGCCCTGAACGGTTTGGCTCAGTGGATAGAGCGTCGGCCTGTGGACTGAAGGGTTCCAGGTTCGATTCCGGTCAAGGGCATGTACCTTGGTTGCGGGCACATCCCCAGTAGGGGGTGTGCAGGAGGCAGCTGGTCGATGTTTCTCTCCCATCGATGTTTCTAACTCTCTATCCCTCTCCCTTCCTCTCTGTGAAAAATCAATAAAATATATTAAAAAAAAAAAGAAACCGTTTTAACAAAAAGATGAAAGGAGTTGACTTGCCTGCAGTGTTCTCAATCGCCTGGCGGGGATGTGTCCGCACCACATGGGACCTTGCTGACCACGTGACCTGCTGACCTTTCTCGGATTCTCCCCGGGAAGCGATTGGCACCCCCGCCCAGCGCTTTCTCCCTCGACCCGGGGCTCAGCCGGAAGCTGGCCTGGGGGCAGGTGGCCTGGGTCTTGAGGTGAGGCACGCACAGGGATGCCTCCCACAGGGAGGACGGCTCGTTGCTCTGTCCACTTCGCACATGTTCTGCGAGCACCTGTTAGCCGTGGCCCGCCGCCCCGCAGGGCAGACGTGGCGAGCGGGTGTGGTGCCAGCGTTGCCGTAAGTGGCTGAGTTGCCATAGCAGCAGTAGTGGGTTGGGGGGACTTTAAGGGAGAGGAATTGTGGGCCGAATCTTTTTCTTTTTCTTAAATCCTCACCCGAGGTTATGTTTAGAGAGAGAAACATCCACCAGTTGCCTCCCGTACGCGCCCTGAGTGGGGATCGAACCCCAGCCTTTTCGTGTATGGGGCGCCGCTCCAACCAACTGACCCTCCAGCCAGGGCCTGAGTCTTTTTATTTTTTAAAAATATGTTTTTATTGATTTCAGAGAGGAAGGGAGAGGGAGAGAGAGAGAAACATCACTGGTGAGAGAGAATCATGGATCGGCTGCCTTCCGCGCGACCCACATTCGGGATGGAGCCCACAACCCGGGCACGTGCCCTGACCGGGAATCGAACCGTGACCTCCTGGTTCCTAGGTTGACGCTCAGCCATGAGCCACGCCGATTGGCCTGTCTTTTCCTTTCTCTTCATTGTGTGGACCTCAGGGCTTTGAGCTGGCTTAGTCTCGCATGTGCCACCGCTGGTCCCAGACCCTGTGGTCTGTGCCGAGTGATTTTTAATGAACAGCCCCCTGAGCTCCCACCTCCCGCTGCCTGTGGCGTGGCCTGGCCCCGTGTCTCCTCCTGCGCGCCGTTCTCCAGCCCACACCGCACTGTGGTGCTGCCATGGCGTCATGCATCTGCTCGAGGGGGCGGGTCCCCCTCCCTGACCCCTCCGTGGGATTGGATCTTGAAGGACTGGTCGAAGTGGGCAGGGTCGGGGGCCAGAGATGATCAGGAACATTCTAGGCCAGGGCAGGTCAGAACGCTGACAGGCGAGGGACCAGGTGTGTCCTGGGATGGGAGGGTGTTCCGGAGAGACCAGGAGTGGCCGAGGAGCGCTGGGCAGAGCTCCCGTGGGTGCTGAGGAAATGGGGGGGCTGAGGGGAGGGCCTCAGGTCTTTCCAGAAGTTTCAGGTGTGGAAATGGCCCTGGCGGGGAGGTGCTGGAGGTGGGGGCCTCTCCCAGGGACTGGGGGGGAGGTGTGAGGGGCGGCCTGGAGCGTCCGGGAGGCTGGGAGGGGCTGTGTGAGGCAAAGCAGCGAGGGCAGCAGGTTCCATGCCCTTCCGCGCGGGGCCCACAGACCAGGCCCAGACAGAGGTGCCCTTCCGCCCAGAGCCGACACAGGTTTCCCAATAAACCAGCTGGAGGCGGAGGCGGAGCGCGCACCCACGGGGAGCCGGGCTCGGGTTTCCAGGGTGACCTGGGAGGTGATGTGGGGAGCTGGCCATGGGGACAGGTTTTTCATGTGGCCGCCTGGAGGGGTGTCCTGGGCGCGGGTCGGCTCTGCTGCCCCCTCCAGGCGGGATGGGGAACCTCCCTCCTCTGCCTGCTAACCTGCTAAGCTGGTTAAGCCGGCCCTGCCCTCCCGGGAAGCCACGGCCAGAACTCAGCCCGGGCGGCGGAGGGGAAGCACCGCACACCTTGGGGCTGAGGCCGGAGCAGAGCCGCCTGAGGCCTGGCCGGGTGCGGGGTCCCGGCAGCTGGTGGCCGGCCTCCGTGGGCTGTGCGTGGGTCCTGGCAGGAGGCCCGCGCCCCGAACGGCCACGTGGAGAGCCGCTCCGCTCAGTGTTGGGACGTCCTCGGGAAGAGGACCTGAGGCCCGTGGGGGCTGCGATGGTGCGGAGTCGGTCTTGGATCCGAGGACCCCTGGAGCCATGTCTCTCCCCGGCGGCAGGTGACTGTGGCGGGTTTCCTCGGGACGGAGTGGAACAAGGGCCACTTTGTTCGCAGGCGGCTGTTCTGGGGCCAAGTTTGCGCGAGATGCAGGTTTGCCCAACGCCTGGTCGCACACCTGCCTGTGGGGCAGAGGGAGGCGGCACGTGCTGGGTGGTGGGCTTTTCGGTCCTGCGGGTTTGGTGGTGGCGGTCGGAGGGAGGGAGGGCCGCCCCTGACCACTGGGGTCAGAGCCTGAGCATCCTGACATGAACACTCTCTACCCACCCTGACGGCCTCTCCGTGGCCCCCCACTTCTCCCGGGGGGCATGCCTGATACTGCTCTGATTTGTGTGATGCGCTGAGGCTGGTTCTGGCCTCTGGGGGTCCAAGGGGCACTGGGGCAGGGAAGGCTGTGCCCTCAGCAGTGGGGTGAGAGCCGCTCTCCTGGGGCAGGTGGACCTGATTCCAGAACCAGGAGCTGTTCAGAGCCAGGTCCTGGCCCACCCGAGCCGGCACAGGAGGCGAGGATGGGCTGGGCCCACTGGGGACCCGCGCCTTCATCAGTGCACCAGCCATTCCAGGCCCCAGGGGAGGAGGAGCGGCGGGGGCCGAGACCGGGGTGCAGGGTGTGTGACCGCCACACACAGCAGGCTCGGCCTCCCTGGACGGCCCGGAGAGGAGGGCCAGGGCAGGCGGGGTCCCAGGGGACTGTCGCAGGATGTGTGGGAACGAAGCCGACTGAGACGTGGGGTCAGATGGGGCGTCACGAGACTCGGGGAGGATCCCTAGGACACAGGAGGCGGGCTCTGGGGGCCTGGGACCGGGCCTGGACAGTGCGTGCAGCTGCCGGGCGTGGGGCCTGTGCCTGTCAGCAGCGTGTTGTGTCTCCAGGCTGCGCTTTCGGTGTTAACTTTGGTTGAGAGTTGATACCCCTGGTGCCGTAGCCAGCGCTTCGCCGTCTGGGCTGTTCCCTGTGGAAGGAGATGAAGCGTTTACACGCCAGCCCCAGATGGGCACCTCCCAGTGGGCTCTGCCCGCGAGTTCTGGCTGCGGCGAAGCCTGTGTCGTCCTGTGCGGGAGGGTGACCTTGCAGGTCCGCAGGGACCTCCCCTGGGACGCGTGAGGAGACAGACGCCGGGTGCGGCTGGCCTGGTCCCTGCGGGACGGTGCCCCTGCTCGCCTCGCCTGTCGCAGGGCCTGCTCGAGGCCTCCGCTAGCTGTCACTCTTTTCCCGAGCACCTGCTCTGGAAATGGGCTGTGCCACCCGGTTACTTGAGGCCGACGGTGCCTGGCTCTCCTGAGAATGCCGCCGGCTCGTCCCCGACTCCCGCAGGTGTCCCGGGGGCTGTCCCCTCCCCCTGCCTCCTGCAGTGAAGGGTGTGGGTCACTGTCCAGGGTCTCCCACGGCGCAGGCTCACCTCGTCCGCCCAGCGCCCACAGGGACTGCAGGCTCTCAGGCAGAGGCCTGTGTGGGTTCAGGTCCTGGACGTGGGAGCGTGACGGTGTGGCGGCGTGGGGACGTGGGGGCGTGGGGCTGCCTGCGTGGGCGCCCAGGCTGCTGTCTCTGGTTCCCCCTTTTCCGATTGCTTCTCTTCGGCTTTCCCTGTGTTCATTCATTCTCGGGCACCCGTGGGCTCCCGGCTCATGCAGTCCCTTTACCAAAAAGGCTTAGATTTGCTGCGCCTTCCCGTGAGGCAGGGCGTGTGACCGACAGCCCTCGCCGTGGACTGCTGGACAACAGACCGTGGTCCTCGTGCACATAGAGGCAGTGGTACACGGTGTCGTGTGTGTCCACGCACACGGGTGTGAGCCCAGGTGCCCTCGTGCAGGGATGCTCCTGGGTGGAGGGATTCCTGGTGAAGGGGTGTCTGGGAGGGCCTCCTGGAGGAGGAGACTGTGGAAAGGTGCCTAAGATCCGAAGGCAGGGAGGGTGTTTCTGAACAGCCTGGGCGGGGAAATGGTGGGTGCCTGGGAGACGGCCGGGGACGGACCCTGAGGACAGTCCCATAGCCCACGGGCCCCGGGCGGCTCCTCCACCTGCTGCCTCCGTCCCCCACCCACCAGAGGGTGTGCCAGGGTGTGCCGCGTGTGCGCACGGGAGCCCTGGGCTGTTCCCCACGTGCCGGGTGCCGTGCCCGGCGAGTGCGCCAGGAGGTGGGGTTGGGGGGACAGGCTGTCGGCCCTGCTGCAGGCCCACGACCCCCCCCCACCGGGCCTCGCAGGTGTGTCTGTGGACACAGCACTCAGCTGCAGGAGCTGAGGCCTGGGCCAGGGTCAGGGGGCCTGTCCCTGCACCCCTTCCCGGGGCTCCCTGTGGGGCTGTCGCCCACGGGTGGACCGCTTTTTCTCTTTATAAAACCAGCGCTGGGATGAGCGATCTCACCCCACGTCATTCGCAAGTGTGAGTGGGAGAGATTCCTGGAAAGGAATCGTCACTCCGCCGGACGTTGCAAAATCGCCCTCCACTCCGCGCTGCGCCTCGCCCGTCCGGCCCCCACACACCGGGCCTGCCGTCTGCCAGGAGCGGGGTTCTCGGTGCAGCGCCCGCCGTGTTTCTCTCTGCAGTGACGGTTCCTGTCGTCCGTCCGAGAACTGCTTGTTCTCCTGTCCCTGGCCCCCCTCTCCCGGGCTGTTGACCAGTGTCGGCACATGAGTCATCGGACACGTGTTGCAGATGTTTACCTTCGACCCCTGTGGGAGGCCCTTGCTTTGCAGCAGCGGGGCCTCTGTCTTCTCCTTTATTTATTGTGCGTCACTCCTGCTTGGAGAGGCCCTGTCAGCCTGGGTTCTGCGTCCCCCCCACCGCCCCCAGGCCCGAGCTCCCCCACAGCCCCCGGGCCCAAGCTCCTCCCACAGCTCCCCCATGGCCCGAGGCCCGAGCTCCCCCACGGCCCCAGGCCCGAACTCCCCCACGGCCCCAAGCCCGAGCTCCCCCACGGCCCCCGGCCCGAGCTCCCCCACGGCCCCAGGCCCGAGCTCCCCCACGGCCCCCGGCCCGAGCTCCCCCACGGCCCCAGGCCCGAGCTCCCCCACGGCCCCCGGCCCGAGCTCCCCCACGGCCCCAGGCCCGAGCTCCCCCACGGCCCCCGGCCCGAGCTCCCCCACGGCCCCCGGCCCGAGCTCCCCCACGGCCCCAGGCCCGAGCTCCCCCACGGCCCCAGGCCCGAGCTCCCCCACGGCCCCAGGCCCGAGCTCCCCCACGGCCCCAGGCCCGAGCTCCCCCACGGCCCCAGGCCCGAGCTCCCCCACGGCCCCAGGCCCGAGCTCCCCCACGGCCCCAGGCCCGAGCTCCCCCACGGCCCCAGGCCCGAGCTCCCCCACGGCCCCAGGCCCGAGCTCCCCCACGGCCCCAGGCCCGAACTCCCCCACGGCCCCAGGCCCGAGCTCCCCCACGGCCCCAGGCCCGAGCTCCCCCACGACCCCAGGCCCGAACTCCCCCACGGCCCCAGGCCCGAACTCCCCCACGACCCCAGGCCCGAGCTCCCCCACGACCCCAGGCCCGAACTCCCCCACGGCCCCAGGCCCGAGCTCCCCCCACAGCTCCCCCCACGGCCCCAGGCCCGAACTCCCCCACGGCCCCAGACCCGAGCTCCCCCCACAGCTCCCCCACGGCCCCAGGCCCGAACTCCCCCACGGCCCCAGACCCGAGCTCCCCCCACAGCTCCCCCACGGCCCCAGGCCCGAACTCCCCCACGGCCCCAGACCCGAGCTCCCCCCACAGCTCCCCCACGGCCCCAGGCCCGAACTCCCCCACGGCCCCAGACCCGAGCTCCCCCACGGCCCCAGGCCCGAGCTCCCCCCACAGCTCCCCCCACGGCCCCAGGCCCGAACTCCCCCACGGCCCCAGACCCGAGCTCCCCCACGGCCCCAGGCCGAGCTCCCCCCACAGCTCCCCCCACGGCCTCAGGCCCGAACTCCCCCACGGCCCCAGGCCTGAACTCCCCCCACGGCTCCCCCATGGCCCCAGGCCCGAGCTCCCCCACGGCCCCAGGCCCGAGCTCCCCCACCGCCCCAGCCTGAGCTCCCCCACGACCCCAGGCCCGAACTCCCCCCACAGCTCCCCCACGGCCCCAGGCCCGAGCTCCCCCACGGCCCCAGGCCCGAGCTCCCCCACCGCCCCAGCCTGAGCTCCCCCACGGCCCCGGGCCCGAGCTCCCCCACCGCCCCAGCCTGAGCTCCCCCACGGCCCCAGGCCCGAGCTCCCCCACCGCCCCAGCCTGAGCTCCCCCAGGGCCCCAGGCCCGAACTCCCCCACCGCCCCAGCCTGAACTCCCCCACGGCCCCAGGCCCGAGCTCCCCCCACAGCTCCCCCCACGGCCCCAGGCCCCAGCTCCCCCCACAGCTCCCCCCACAGCCCCAGGCCCCAGCTCCCCCCACAGCTTCCCCCACGGCCCCCAGGCCCGAGCTCCCCCCAGGGCCCCCGGCCTGAGCTCCCCCCAGGGCCCCCGGCCTGAGCTTCCCCCAGGGCTCCCGGCCTGAGCTCCCCCCACGGCCCCCGGCCTGAGCTCCCCCCAGGGCCCCCGGCCTGAGCTCCCCCCACGGCCCCCGGCCTGAGCTCCCCCCACAGCTCCCCCCATGGCCCCCGGCCCCAGCTCCCCCCACGGCTCCCGCGCCCGAGCTCCCCCCACGGCCCCCGGCCTGAGCTCCCCCCACAGCTCCCCCCATGGCCCCCGGCCCCAGCTCCCCCCACGGCCCCCGGCCTGAGCTCCCCCCATGGCCCCCGGCCCCAGCTCCCCCCACGGCTCCCGCGCCCGAGCTCCCCCCACAGCCCACGGGCCCGAGCTCCCCCCACAGCCCCCGGGCCCGAGCTCCCCCCACAGCCCCCGGGCCCGAGCTCCCGCCATGGCCCCGAGGCCCCAGCATTGAGGACCCTCACATTGTGCAGCCCCATCCCCATCCATCTCCAGAACTCTCTCACCTTCCCAGACGGAAACTGTCCCCATGAAGCACCCACCCCAGCCTCTGGCCCGTCTGCTCCTGTGTCTGGAATGGGGCGTGTGTCCACGTGGGCCGGGCAGTGTGGGCCTTCTGCGCTGGCCCGTGTCGCGGAGCGGGATGTGCTCAGGGCTCACCTGCTGGAGCAGGTGTGGAATCTCCTTTCTAAGGCTGAGCAGTGCTCCATGGCAGCATAGGCCACGTTCTATTTATATTTTAAAATATTTTTATTGGTGTCAGAGAGGAAGGGAGAGGGAGAGAGAGACAAACATCAGTGATGAGAGAGAATCATTGATTGGCTGCCTCCTGCACGCCCCACACTGGGGATGGAGCCCGCAACCCGGGTGTGCGCCCTGCCCGGGAATCGAACCGTGACCTCCTGGTTCACAGGTCGTCGCTCAACCAGGGTCAGGACCACGTCCTACACACCCACCACCTGCCGATAGGCACTCGGTTTGCCTCCACCTCCTGGCTGTTGTGAGGAAGGAACCTGTGTGCACAGGTACCAGTCTGTGTGAGACGTTCAGTTCTGGGGCGTGACGGAGGTGGGGGTGCTGAGTCACGTGTGATCCTATCTTTATCTGCTTGCGGGAGCGGTGCTGCTGTCCAGGGCCGTGGCTGCAGTTTCCGCTCTGGCTGTGGGCACGGAAGGCAGGCCCGAGGGGGCGCTTGAGAGCCCGGGGCCTTCCCCGCTTTGCTGTGGCCACGCTGGGCCTCCCAGAGCCGGCTCCCGGGGCGGGAGTGACAGGGCCCCGACCCCATCTTCCAGTGGTGGTGGCTGTGACTTCCCCTCTGAACCTGTTTCCTTCTCTTTAAAAGGGAAGGGGCATCATAAGTGTCCTAGTATTTACTAAGTTCTTAGTAAAAGCCAGGCCTGGGGCGAGAGGGGTGGGGCCTGGGACCCAGCCTCCCTGGGCAGGTGTGTGTGGATTGAGTGAGGCAAGGCGCCTGCCCGTTACTGAACTCATTGCAGGCGCAGATGCCGCCTTACCCAGCTGCTCCCCGCCCTCGCTCCTCCCGTCACCCTCGCTCCTCCCGTCACCGTGCCAGCGATCCTGGTGGGCCCCCGGCCTCCTTCCCCTGCCGGCGCCCGCGCTCCACACTGTGACCCGGAACGGACCCACACCTCGCGGGGTCTCCTCTGCTCCCACCCGGCTCCACCCTCTCCCTCTGGCAGGTTCAGTGGGTGCCCGGCTGGAGTGCCCTCCTCTGTCCCCGTCGCCTCCTCAGGGGGCCTTCCTCGCCCTCCGCTGTCAGGGGAGGCCAGGGCGGCACCTCCTCCGCATCCCAGCAGGAGACGGCGTCTGGAACGTAGTAGGTGCTCATTGAATACTTGTTGTTCCTCCTGCATGTCCGGACTCCAGGTGAAAGACATTCACGGTCCCCAAATTATTCTGTGACTCATCCCGGCCGGACCTGAGCCGTGCGGGGCAATCTGAGCGCCAGGGGACAGGGCCATGTGCTACGGACGGGGCTCGGACGGACGGGGCTCGGATGCGGCCTGGCCCCTTCTGCCTGCAGAGCCCGCCGTGCTGTCGCCCAGTCAGAGGCTGTGTAGGACTCTCCTGTCACCACCCCGGGGCCTGGCAGGGACCTGGGCAGCAGGTGCGAAGAGGACTTTGAGGCTTTGGGGTTATTTTTCATGTTTCACTTCACTGGATGGAGTTCTGTTGCAGAGGATGAAATCGAGGGCTGGGCCCCCCCCTGTCAGGCCCTGCCCTGGGCCCCGGTCTTTTCCTGGCCAGTTGGCAGGAGATGGAGTGTGGGCTCCCCCTCTTATACGGAGAGCTGTGGGTGGGGTGTGGGCATCGGGGCTGCCCCGCGGGATCCCGGGCTCAGCTGGGCCAGGGGAAGAAAGAAAGGAGCTGGGAGGACAGGACCCTCTCACCTGAGGGCTGTCACAGGCTGCGAGGGCTAAATGCACACCTGGCTCACCTCACCTGGGGCAGGGGGCAGGGGCAGGGGGCAGGGGCAGGGGGCAGGGCCGGGACTGCACGGAGGGCACAGGAGGGGCATGATGGGCTGAGTGGGGCAGCCTTCATGGGGAGGGCGGGGCAGCCCTGACGGTGGTGGGCTCCCAGAGGAAGTAGTCTTTTCACTGTGCTGGTCATTTGGCATGACTGGGTCCTGAGGCCGAGGGGTGGCCCTGCTGCAGTCAGTGTGGACGGGCTGCTGGTGGGCAGGGTGGGCAGTGCTGTTCAGAGCTGGCCCCTCTGCTTCAGGTGGGACGTGGAGGGGAGGGCAGCCCCTGGCACATGCCCTA
Organism: Myotis yumanensis; assembly: GCF_028538775.1. Classification (NCBI taxonomy): domain Eukaryota; kingdom Metazoa; phylum Chordata; class Mammalia; order Chiroptera; family Vespertilionidae; genus Myotis; species Myotis yumanensis. The sequence continues at coordinate 213,608,293 of NW_027223754.1, forward strand.
GTGCAGTGGTCGGCAAACTGCGGCTCGCGAGCCACATGGGCTCTTTGGCCCCTTGAGTGTGGCTCTTCCACAAAATACCGACTTCTGCACATGGGCCACAAAGTTTCAATCGCACTGTACATGTGCGCCCGCATGTGGTATTTTGTGGAAGAGCCACACTCAAGGGGCCACAGAGCTGCATGTGGCTCGTGAGCCACAGTTTGCCGGCCACTGCCCTGGTGGATCCTCACCCAGATGCTTCTGACCAGGAGCCCGGAAGGTGCCCGGCTGCCCCGGCCTCACGTCTGACGGCGCCTTGCCCCTCCCCTTCTCCTTAAGAAGATGGGGTGGTGGCGAGGCCCGGGCTCGAGTGTGCATGATCAGGGACCTGCATGCTCCTAGGGACCCAGGTCCCTGCCACCTGCCCAGCTCCCCGAGTGGGCCAGGTAGTCCTGGCCCCTCTGGGAATCCGTGTTTTTCGGTATTTATTGCCTCACAACAGGGACGGCGACCGAGGTGGCCTCGGCCACTTGCTTTGTCAGTAGCGTCTTGTTGGCCACAGCCACACAGTTCCACGGCTCCAGCAGAGCCGAGAAGTTACAACAGAGACTGGCCACCGGGCTCCAGACGTTCCGACCTGCCCTTGGCGGGACCGGCCCTCCAGCCCCCGGCTGCACCCTGACCGGCAGCCTGAGCATCGGAGGCCGAAGCGCGTTCGGGGACGGCCCGCTTCTCTCTGCTCAGGAGCCGGGCGGGCCGGGCGGGAGGAGGGGAGCACCGGTCCGGGAGGTGTTTCCTACCAGCTGTCTCATTGGCGGGGCCTCCCGGGTCCCGTTGCTAAGAGTGATGGAGAGAGTTGGAAAATAACGCACCCCTGGGTGCGGTTCCGTTCTCCGCTTATCTCGCGGAGGCTTGTCCGCCTGCTGGGAACCTGTAGGATTTCCTGCTCGCTTTGTTCTCAGTAAACATCTGCGCGGCCACTCTGCCGACTCCCCACTCCGCCTCCGGGCCATCAGGCGGTGGGATGGATGTATTACTAGAGGCCTGTGCCGGGGAGGCCAGCTGGCCGGCTGCCTGGGGTTGGGGCCTGAGAAGGCCCTGGGGTCCAGTGAGATGGGTTTCCTGCTTCCCCGGGCCTCCGTTTCCCCATCGGTCCGTTGGTGTCACGGAAGTTCTGCTCTGGGGGCTGTGACCAGGACCTAGGACACCTGGGGTAGGGAGAGGAGTGGGTGCCGGAACTTGTCGCTCTTGCCTGAGATCTGGGGCCCCACGGAGGCTTTGGGGCTCACGGGAGGCCTGGGGGCTGGGAACCGGGGTCCCCTCCTGCCCGGCCCTCGGACGCTGGGTTTGTTCGGGTCCCTCCCTGCTTGGAGCTGGCAATGACTGGGTTTCTTGGGATACCCGGAGCCTCTTACCCCCCTTCCCTCGCCCGTCAAGCAGCGCCCCGAAGGTGAGGTGACAATGGCGCACGCAGAGAAGGCCGGTGACGCGGGGAAGGCGGCGTTGGCTAGACACTGGCGCTCTGAGTTTCATCACTGTGACCCTGGTGCCTGGCAGCGACGGGCTGGGGGCAGAGCCTGAGTGTGGGGGCAGCGTGGCGGGGCGGGAAGAAGCAGTGGTTGCCATGGCAGGGAAGGCCTCGGGCAGTGCACGGCCCAGGCAGGGTCCCGGAGGCCAGGGAGCTTCTGGGGCCTCACATGGGGACCCACAGGGCCCGAAGGTGACGAGCAGGATGTGCAGATGGCGGTCGGGGTCTGACCTCCTTCCTGCTGGCCTCGGGGTCAGGTGGGGGGCGCCCAGCCCAGGGGCATAGGGATGGCATTCCCTCCGTGCGCCCCGTCCTCCCGGCCGGCCGGCCTCATGAGCGTGGTTTTCTTGGTCCCACCTCCCCGGGCTGGCTCGGCCCCTTTGGTCCTTTCAGGGACTCGCATTCTGCCCTTTGACCTCTGCCCCTGAGCACAGGGGAGCTGCTGGCAGGGGTGGAGGCGGCTGGGGTGCTGAGCAGGATGGGTCTTAGCACCTCTTCCCCGGCCCTCGTGTTCCCCTGGCAAAGCCTGGGAATCCGAAGCCGCCGTCCCACCCTGCTCGGACCTCAGGGTTCAGGCCGTCTCCCCGAGGACAGGCCTGGCAGCCGGCCATGCCGTCAGCTGGGACCAGCTTCGGGGGGCGGGGTAGGGAGGCACTCGGTTCTCCCACATCCGTGACTCCCGGGAACGTGGTCTGTGACGAGGGTGCTTCCTGTGGGAGGACAGACACTGTTGGTCCTGGGTCCGCGGTAGAGACGGGCTCCCGGAGGGGAAGCCAGGCTGCGGAGCGAGGCCGGGAGCCGGGAGTGGCCGGTGAGCGGGCGCCGCGCTGCCAGAGGCCAGCGGAGACCAGGAGCCACTTTTTCCGAGACTCGGGCTGGAGGGGAGAGAAGCCGCTGTGGTTCTAGGTCCCGTCCCCAGACACGGCCGCCTTTGTGTCCGAGCCATCAGCGGGGCTGCAGGAGCTTTGTGTCCCGCCTGCTGGACTCGGTCCCTCTGCGGAGGGCCCTGCGGCCACCCCTGGAGCCGGGGCCCCTGACCCGGGCGCAGCCCCAGGCGCCTCACTGGGCACAGGCCTGTTTCGTCCCCTCTGGCCATGGTCTCCGGTCCCCGTGGATGCCCTGGCTCTGAGCAGGGTCCCGGGTCTGGCGTGGCCTCAGTCAGGGACCACTGACCAGTGCATCTGCTTCCCCCTGGAGGTAGGGTGGGGGCTGCGGGCCCGGGCAGCTGTCCCATCCGCTGAGGGCTGCTCACCCTGACGGTGGGCATGCAGGGAGCTGCCCAGGCGGGCGTGGGGAGGAGCTGGTGGGTGGAAGGACTGCAGTCTGGGAGGGGGTGTCTGAGGAGGTGGGCTTGTGGGGGTGCAGGAGGGCCAGTCGGGGGAGGGGGCCTTGAAGGCGGGCTTCCCCCCATGGCCTTGGGGAGTGAGGGGGTGCGGGGTGGGGCTGGTTGGCTAAGGAGGGCTTGATGGGAGACAGGTGGCAGCCACCACCAGAGGGGGTGCAGGTGAGCTGTCGAGGCAGCACCCACTCCACACTGGCCCTGTGGGGGGCTTCTCTCTGGGTCTCAGTCGGTGTCTGCGGCCCGGCCCTTCCCTCTGTTCCCTCCCTCCATCTTCATCTGAAAGGTGGGGGTGTCCTGTGTTGGATGGTGTCCCCCACATCCGTGTGTCGCTGGAACCTGTGACGCTGACCTATGTGGAAACGGCTTTGCAGGCGTGATTCTGAGGGTCATCCTGGGGTGGCCTGAGGGCTTCCGGGCAGCCGGGGCCGACCAGTGGGTGGTGGGTGCTGGGTGCCGTAGGGTCTGGTCCCGCTCTGGCAGCAGCACGCGCTGTTCATGAGTGTGAGGAGCCTAGGAGTTGGGGGCGCAGGGTGGCGGGGATGGGCCTGGCCCCCTGGGAGCCCCTGGCTCGGGCAGGCTGTCTGGACCCCTGGATGTGGGCTGATGCGAGTAGCCAGCAGGAGCCTGAGGCTGGGGTGGCTGGAAGGACGCGCCCGCTGGGTAGCCAAGCGCATGCGGGCCCGGGCTGGGCGCCGAGGCTGGGGCGCGCACTGCATTCTGATGGCGCTGGGCAGACACTCGCGCTTTGTCCCCCGTCTGCGGGGCCTCATTTGCTTGCAGGAGCGGCGTCGGGCAGGAAGGCGGCCCCAGCTCGGGGAGTGTGAGAACCCCGGCCGGCCGTGGGAACCCCTAACCGAGGCCTGCGGGAGGGGAGCCATGGGGGCCAGACGGGCGCTGACCACTCCGAGCCTCGGGGTGGCCTGTCTGATGCTGGCTGGTGAGGAACCTCCTGGTCTTTGTGAAATGAAAGGAAGTGGTTTTACAGCTGCATCTACCCCACCAGCGCCTTTTAGCTTCTTTTAATTTAAACGGCAATCAGAAGGCCTGGCGGGAGGCGGGAGAGAGAAACGTTGCCAACGCCCTGAGCCTGCGCCTCCCAGGTTCCCGTGTCACCTTTGGCCTCTGTAGGTGCGTCTGCTGTCACAGGGGTTGGGGACAGCTACGTTTTGTAACTGCCTTGGTCACTCCTGGGACGAGTCCCGCCTGGTCCCCCAGGGCTCCCTCCCCCGCCCTGTGGAGAGTGGATGGGGTGGGGGGGACCCGCTGGCAGCGCCGCTGTGCGCCTCCCCAGCCGTGCGCCTCCCCAGCCGGGGGACATGCTCCCGGGCTGCCTCCCTCAGGCGCGGCTCCGGCTCCGGCTCCGGCTCCGGCTCCGGCTCCGCGGGCCCTGCCGCCACGTCGGCCCTCCTGTCCTTGTCGGAGGCTTTTGCGGGAGCCGGGGGAGGTTCCTCCTGCTGGGGTGCCTGCCCGCGGGCACCGAGGCCCCGTCTCTGCCGGGTTGGGTGTGTTCAGTCTGTTTATGACCGAGATGCGAATCGCTCCGGCCTTTGCGCTGCGTGTGGAACCAGTTCCGCTGCATTTTTTAAACACGCAGACGTGTGCTCTTGTCCAGGGACCGTTAGAGCTGTCCCTCTGTGCTGAGTCCTTTCTGTCTCTCAAATAGACCGTTACCCTCCCTGGGGACGCGATAGCACCAAGTTCTCTTTTCTTTTGGTTTTTGTGGTTGGTTTGTTTTTTTTTCAAGTTTATGTAACCGTTCAGTCCATGGGCGTTCACGGCTCCTTCACACACATGTTCCGACGGCTGCCCCCGCCCCTCCCCCTCCCCCTCCCCCTCCCGCACGCACCCCGCTCTCCCTGAGTCCCAGGGCCTTGGGTTCCCGTGGTGTTCGCTCCGGGGCCACATCGCCCCCTTGGATGTCCCTAGAGCTCTGAGAGGCGCTGTCCCAGGAGCCCTGCGGCCCCTCCCCTGCCCTCTGAGACCAGGGCGAGTTCTGGTGCCTTCTGAGTGGGGGCCTTGCCCGAGCAGCGATGCCAAGGCGGGCGAGGCCTCTGGAGGGCGGGGCAGGCACGTCGCTGCAGACGACACCCCCAGGCGTGGTGAAGGTCCCCAGGAGCGTCCTGGCATCAGCGGTCGGAAACAGGAAGCGCTTCTGCCCCCCTTCCTGTTCTCCATGAAATCCCCAGCGGGGTGAGGCCCGTGCACGGTCCCATCCTGCGCCCCCGCTTCCTGCCGCCTCCCGTGGAGATCGGCGTCCCGTGTGTTGGGTGCAGGCCGGGGGCGGCCTCGTGTGCGTCATGGGAGCTCCCGGGCGCATCTGTCTCGCCGTGTTCTTCCCGCTTCAGAGGCGGGGGTGGGGCGCGGGCGGGGCGGGGCCGGGACTCAGAAGGGGCAGCGAGGCGCAGGCTCTGAGCCTCGGGGTGTCCGGGCCCCCACTGCTGCAAGCACCTAGGGCTCCTGGGGAAGTCGGGGGCTGGGGTGTGGGAAGTCAGGCCCGTAGCCAAGCGGGGAGCTGTGTGCGGCACAGGGGTCGGCTTGAGGGAGGCGGCTGGCACTGCAGGGAGGGCCACGCACACCCTGGCCCCTAGGACTCGGGGGCACTGGGGTTTCCGGGCAGAGTTCGGGCCGAGAGGAGGGGACTGGGCACTCCATGGCGTGTCTGTCCCTGGGTGTGCACGTGTGTTTAAACGTGTGTTTTCTCGTGGCCAGCAGCCCACCACACTGCAGTCTGGGGCCCGGGGAGGCCGGCGGCTGCTGGCCTGCCAGGCGAGTGGAGACCTCAGAGCAGGAGGCTCGGCCGTCTCGCAGCCTGGCCACTGAGCACGCGGTGCCTGGTGTCTGGCGGTTTCCGGGGGTTTGTGGCTGCCCCAGGCAGTGCACGGAGCCATAGCTCTGACCTCATTCATTTTTTTAAAACATATATTTATTGATTTCAGAGAGGAAGGGAGAGGGGGAGAGAGATAGAAGCATCAGTGATGAGAATCATGGATCAGTGCCTCCTGTGCACCCCCCACTGGGGATTGAGACCACAACCCCGGGCCGGTGCCCTTAGCCGGAATCGAACTCAGGACCCTTCAGTCCGCAGGCCGACGCTCTATCCACGGAGCCACACCGGCTAGGGCTGGCCTCATTCTTGACGCTCAGAGAACTTGTGAGGAGCGTCAGGCCGCCCCTGTCCTCCCCCTCTCAGCTGCCCCCCCCGGCCCAGCTGCCCCCCCGCCAGCTGCCCTGTGCACAGGGCTGGCCCGTCCTTCAGGTTGGAAGGTCCCCTGAGACCCTTGTCCCCTCCTGCCCTGCGGGGCTCAGTGGACCCACTTTTGTCCGCAGCCCTGGCAGGGAGCCGCCGCCGCCCAGCGGGTGGGTGCATGGCGGGAGCCGTGCCTGGGCCTGGCTGCTCCCTGCGGGTAGGGCTGGGGCGCCACAGCCTGGGCCCGGGTGTGCGGGAGGACCCGTCCTCCATGCCGGCGTGCGCCATGCCGGGCAGGTGGCCCACGGGCTAGTGACCAGCGCCGTGCCTCCCTCTGCTCCGCAGGGACCCCGAGCGGCATGTCAGGGTGAAGCAGCGGGGCTCAGTGCTGAACATGCTCAGGAGGCTGGACAAGATCAGGTTCAGAGGTCACAAGCGAGACGACTTCCTCGACCTGGCGGAGTCTCCCAACGCCTCGGACAACGAATGTGGCGACGACGTGCCCCTGAGAGTGCCTCGGGCCCGGGACAGCGAGGAGCTGAGGGACCCTGTGAGTACCCCGCCCGGGGCCGGTGGCCCCTCCGCCCGCCGCAGACCCGGGCGCCAGGCTGAGTGTGGACGTGGCAGAGCGTGACCTGCCGGCTCACCTGGTCCTCGCCCGCCCGCCGGTCACTGGCCCCGCCCCTCGCCCCGCGTGTCGCTGGCAGGCGGGGGTCCCTGTCCCGGGCCGGGTAGCAGCCTTTCCTCTGCCAAGCGCTGGCGCAGCAGCTGGTCCTCCCTCCCGGTGGGGGCTGGGGGAAGACTCCTCAGCAGAGGTGGTGCTGAGGCCCAGGCTGGCTCCCTGGGAGCGGTAACGTGGGAGGGGCACGGACAGGGCACTCTGGAAGCTTCTGCCCCCGGCCTGCTGCCGGGTGCCCTCGTCAGCCCTCTCAGAGACATGGTCCCCGTGGGCCAGTCGGTGGGGCTCTTCGTCGGGGCAGCGACCATCCCAGGGCACCCCCACACGGCGCGGTGGCTCTGTGGGCACCAGCCCTGTGGGCCCCGCGTCTGGAGCTTGCATTTGATCAGCAGGGTGGGGGGATCTCTGTGGCCCCCTCTCTGGCCGGGTACGATCACTGGGCGCATCCTTGTGACAACCGCCCGGCCCTCCCCACGGCTGGGGCCCATGGGTTTCCTCCGTGAGGACCTGAGCCAGGTGTTCTGTGCGAACGCGGCCTATGCGCCTGCCTCCCGCTCCATGTATTATTGATGCTCCGTCAGGGAGCAGGCCTGCGTGCCTGGCGGGATGAATAATTCACTGGCACTGCCTCCTGAGAGCTGCCGCTCCCGGCAGGCGCTCCCGGCCCCGGCAGAGGCAGGGCGGGCCAGGCCAGGCGGCTCGCCGTGCCCCTGGTACACCACGTCCCCGAGCAGCACGGCTTGTCTGCAAGGACAGCGGTGTGTTCCGTTTGGCCGGCATCAGCCTGGAGCTGGGGCTGTGGTTCCGGATGTTGTTGGGGCCGAGGGTGGTCCTCTCAGAAGCAAGAATCCCCACATGTGGCTCCAGGCTGTGTGTGAGAGGCCGGATCCCGCAGCGTCCACAGTCTGACTGTTCTCCTCGCTCTGTCCATCTGTCCAGCCAGGCCAGTGGCAGCTGCCTGTGTCCAGGAACTGTCTTGATGGAGACCCTGACTCCACCCGGAGCCCGGCCCTCCCATGTGCATGTGCGTGTGCGTGCACGTATGTGTGTGTACGCATGCACATGCATGTCTGAGTGCACGTGGCAGTTAACAGCACAAAGGGTCAGCAGGCTGGGGCAGTTCCATCACGGCCACGAGGCTGGGCTGGCGACAGTGCTCCCGTCCGGGCACCATGGAGGCCACGGCGCTGTCCTAAGAGTGCGGTTCCCCGCGAGGCTTCGGGACGGAGCGGGGATGGGGGCGGCGCCCAGGGCTGTGTGAGTCAGGCCCCATCCACTTCCTCCATGTATTTCTCGGGGGCCCTTTCTGCAGGTGGGGGTGGCTGGTCGCAGGATCCCACGGGGGCGGGGGGTGGGCTGCCCTCGCTGCGGGAGCCTCTCCCTCCAGGACACTCGGCGCCTCCGGGCATCTGCCACTCCCGAGAGCTTCGTGCTCACCAGGTGGCTGGTGTGTGTCATCCCGGTGGCCGTTACCAGGCCGCCCTCCTGGGTGTGTGCCCCACGCCCTTCCTCCTTGGCTCAGCCGTGCTCTGGCCCTGCTGGCTCCGGCCCGGCCGGGGCGGGAGATGGGGGGCGGGAGGTGGGGGGCGGGAGCTCCGAGTGGTTGTTTGTGAGGCCTCATTATGAGGGAGGTTGGTGACCTGTGTGTGTTTAGGTCCTTTCTCTTCATTGCATCCCTTTATTGTGGTGAAACATACATGACATAAAACCTGCCACTTGAGCCATGTTTAAGTGTGCGGTTCAGTGGTATTTATGTATAATCACGTGGTTATGTGGCCACCTCTTGGCCACCAAGGGAGGGTGGGCAGGGGGGACAGACTGGTTTGCTGGTGGGCATACGCGTCTCCCCGGGTGGGGCAGGGGAGCCACTGTGCCTTCCACCACCCCGGCCGGTGCTGGGCGAGGCCCAGACGACCTGATGCGGTTTTAAGGCTGAATCCGTGCCTTGTCTTCGGGGTCCGGCAGGGGCTCTGGGACGCTGGGTGGACGCAGGAGGCTTCGAGGCAGCTCCCCAAGCGCTCTCTCTCGGTGCTTCCCTCCAGGCCGGTCCAGGGACCCTCATCATGGCCGCAGGAGTCCAGGACTTTAACCGGACGGAGTCTGATCGCCTGAATGAGATCAAAGGTCACCTGGAAATCGCCTTGCTGGAGAAGCACTTCCTGCGTGAGTACCGCGGGCGGGGGGTGGGGGTGGGGGTGGGGGACGACACAGGACGCCAGCCTCTGTCCAGCCGGTCGGGACAGCTCCCCTGGATGCCTGTGGACAGGTGTGGCCTCGTGTGGACGCCCACACGCCTCTCGCCTCCCGAGTCTGCGTGTCCCTCTGCTGCCCGCCAAGCCCAGCTCTGGCGGCGAGGGCTGCTCCCTGGGGCAGAGGAGAGAGCCTCGGGTGGGAATGCAGCGTCCGGGAATCGGATCATCCAGGGAACCGGCGCCTGTGTCTCCAGCCTGTGGCGCGGGCCTGTTGTGCCGTCTGTTCTGTTCAGTTTCTGCCGCGAATGCGAGGCACAGCAGGGACGTGTGTGTGTGTGTGTGTGTGTGTGTGTGTGTTGGCCGCGCTGGAGTCGGGGCTGGGCTGCTGGTGCTGCTCACCCACTGGCTCCTGCCCTGGGCTTTGGTGGTGACGCTGAGCGTTCCGAAGGGCCTGCGGGTCCCACAGACACGGTCTCATTCCACGTGCTGCCTTTGATCGCTTGCTGCCCCTCTGTGTCACTCTTTTACTTATTTATTTTTATTGATTTCAGAGAGGAAGGGCAAGGGAGAGAGAGATAGAAACATCAATGATGAGAGAGAATCAGTCATTGGCTGCCTCCTGCACGCCCCCTACTGGGGATCAAGCCTGCAATCCGGGCACGTGCCCTGACTGGGAATTGAACTGTGACCTCCTGGTTCATAGGTTGACGCTCAACCACTGGGCCACGCCGGCCGGCCCCCAGCTTTATAGGTGAGGAGACCCAGGCACGGAGGGCTAAGGAAATAGTGACCCTTAGGTGATGCCCTCAACCAGGCAGACGAGCCCTGAAGCCACGCACGTGGCCCCTGCACAACACGGCGACTCGGGGTGTGAGCGACCCTGTCAGGGACATGCCGGGGGACAGGCAGCGCGGCCCCTGAGCACCCTGAACTAGTCACGTCCGAGCCACGCAGGGCTGCCCAGGCCCAGGGGAAGGGCCACCTCCTGCAGGGGTCATGCCCGGCTGGGTCTCCCTCCCTGCCTGTCCACGGGCACCCTCTGTCCCACTGGGATTGTCTCCTTCCGTCCTGTGTGTCCCTGGTTGTTCGCGCACTGAGCGTGGTCTGAGCCGCAGCCGTGGGCACCCTGCTCCCAGCCACACGGGCCCGGGCCTGCAGGTGAAGGCGGGAAGCCTCAGGTGTGCGGCCTCCTTCTCCCGGGAAGTGGGTGCTGTGTGTCACTGCATTTCTACACATTGTCCCATCGCAGGCATGCAGGCCTGTCTTCCCCCCAAACCCCTTTCCTGGTCAGCACTCCCCTCTGCAGGCATGTGTGCGCACGTGTGTGTGTGTGTGTGTGTGTGTGTGTGTGTGTGTGTATGGTTAACTCAGTGTCCACACGTGTGTGCAGTCAGCTCTCTGTGCACATGTGTGTATGCGTCATTAAATCTACATGTGTGCAGTTAATTCCATGTATGTGCGTGTGTGTTAACTCCACGTGTGTGCAGTTAACGCTGCATGTGTGCTGTTAACTCTGCGTGTGTATGTGTGTTAACTCCGCATATGTACATGTGTGTGCACAGTTAACTCCGTGTGCATGCATGAGTGTGTGCACTCTGCATGTGTGCACGTATGTGTGCTGTTAACCCCGCATGTGTGTGCTGTTAACTCTGCGTGTGTGCACGTGTGCAGGTGTCTCCCACACAGCCTCGGTCTCCCAGGCGCCTGAGGTTGTTGGCAAGCTGCTGAGGGGCGGGCGCAGCAGGTCTGCCTGGGGCTGCAGTCGGTGCTGGGCCTGCCTGGCCAGTCCTCTGTCCTCTGCCTGTGACCTTGCTTGTGCTGGGCCCGCAGGGGGACCCGTGTGCACGGAGCACAGGCCGCTTGGCCAGAGCTGATGGGAGCCCGTGTGCGGCGGAGCCGGCAGAGTCGCCCGAGCTTGGCGGGGATGCTGCCGCATCAGCAGGGGAGCCTCGTGAACTTGGCTGTTGCGGGTCCAGTGGCCAAATATTGGCCGTGACACAAGTCTCCGTGAGCCAGCAGAGCCAAATGCCGTCAACAAATGGGGCAGGGTCTGTGAGAGCCTCTAACTGGGGGGGTTACCAGGCAGGGCAGCAGGGAGCGAGTGTCCACCAGGTGGGCAGGACCGCCGGGACCCACGGGACACCATGTGGGGCCGCCTGGATCCGTGAGGAAAGGAGAAGAGGCTCCTGGCCACGAGCTGTGTCGCTGGTGCCCTTGGACCAGCCCTGTGGTCCCCCCTCGGGGTTTGGTCGGAGAGTCTGTCCCCGCGGCCCCGGGAGCTCGCGTGGTGACCGTGGAGAGCTTGCGTGCACAGCCTTGGGGGATGGGGGCACTGAGGGCTTTCTTGTTTTTCCTCCTCACCTGAGGGTTTTACACTGATTTCAGAGAGAGGCGGAGAGAGGGAAACATCAGTGTAAGAGAGAAACGTCGGTCGATTGCCTCCGTATGTGCCCCGACCGGGAGTCGAACCCACAACCTGGGTGTGTGCCCTGACCGGGGATCGAACCTGCAGACCTTCGGCTCCAACCCACTGAGCCACGCTGGCCGGGCCGGGCATTCCTTTTGAATGATGGAAAATTTCAGAAAGAGATACCAAGAGCGAGTCGTGTTCTCCCCCACGCACCACCCCCAGCTTCCGCCGGAGTGTGAGCCGGGCCAGGCCCCTCTGTCCCCTGCACCCCACGGCCCCTCCCCCAGGAATCCCTGCACACCCTGTCGTGTCATCTGTAAATATTTCATTAGGCAGCTCGCTATGTTTTAGAAACGAAAGCCGCACGTCTAACATCACCACGGAAAAAACCACAAGTTTTTCTTAATGTCCTTGGCTTCCCACGTAAGCTCACATCTCCCAGCCTCCTCCACATCCTCCGTCAGCAGCCTCCGTGCCGGACGGGCAGCTGCATCCCTTCAGGGGCTCACCCGCTGGTTCTCTTTCGGCCCTTTGTGGGGGGCCAGGCTGTCTGTGGGGGCCGGGCCCTCTGTGGCTTTGCTCAGGGCATCCCATGGATTCCACACATGACCTGTCATGTCCCCGTCCCTCTGGGCTGATGGGAGGGGTGACCTTGGGGGGAACCCTCCCTCGGGATCCCCACCTCCATCGTTATGGCTTCGTGCCATCACCTCGTGAGAGGTTGCGAAACAGTGATTTCGGACTCTGCCTCCTCTCTGCATCCTCCCTTCCAGCTCCAGCGTGTGTTTCATTTCCTGTGGCACTGGGTGGCCCCGCGCAGGCACGAGGTCCCAGAGTGCCAACTACTTCACGTGTGTTTTCTAAACACACGCATATCCTCTTGTCTAATAGCGCGGTCATCAACGTCGGGGAACTAAGGCTTATAGGGTGCAGTTGTCTAACCTGAGCTCTTACTCTAACTCCCGACTTCTTCCCATCACATCCCTTATGGCAAAAGAGAGTCGGACGCCGTGGCACACTCGGTGGCCCTGCCTCTTCTCTCCTGTAGCCTGAAACGGATATATTTCCCGTTGGAATTTTTAGAGCGGATGTAAGGGAGGGAGGGGGAGAGAGAGAAGCATCAATGTGAGAGACACATGGATTGGTTGCCTCCCGAATGCACCCAGGCTGGGGCTGGGGATTGAGCCTATAATTCAGTTACGTGCCCTTGACCGTGAGTGGAACCCGAGACCCTTCAGTCCGTGGGGCGACGCTCTAACCACGGAGCCACCGGCCAGGGCTGTCTGTGTGTCGCTTGACTGATGTTCTGAAGAGCACAGGCCAGTGTTTTGTAGCGTGTCCCTCAGTGTGTTTCCGGCTCCGCCCCGGCCAGGTCTTTGGAGGATGCAGAACCCAGTCTCGGGAGAGTGAAGTTGGAGCTCTGCGACCTCTCGTGGTCTCCCCCTGGGCCCACCCCACTCAGCACCTCACCAGCTCCCTGGGCTGTGGGAAAGGGGGTGTGGTCCCCACTCCCTGGTGGCACCCCTGAGCTCCCGTGCGGGCAGCAGGCAGAGAAGCTGCCAGGCCAGCAGCCTTCCCCATCCTCTGCCACCGCCCGGGGTGTCCCCTCCTGCCAAAACCCTCAGCTGCATGGCCAGGCTGGACTGGCGGGGGCGGGGGCGGGCTCTCTAGTGCCACATGGGGAGTGCCCTGACATTCCAGCTCCATCCACATTGTATCTCCCATTGGACCCCTGTGAGAAGGAGTGAAAGTAGCTGCTGCCTAACCTAGGAATTCCCACAGCTTGGGCCCAGGGCCTGGTACCTGGGGGTGCTCAGTGCACATCTGGGTGGATGGATGGATGGATGGATGGATCGATCAATGGTAGGTGGGTCCATGGGTAGGTGAGTGGATGGGTAAGTGGATGGATGGATCAGTCAGTGAGTAGGTGAGTGGATGGATGGATGGATGGATGGATGAATTAATGTGCAGGCTCTCACCTGGCCAGGCGGCGGAACCGCCTTTGAGGGCAGGGCCCTGCGTGCAGTGCTGGCGGGGAGGAGTTTTAAGGAACATCAGTCACTGATGTTATTTTTGGCGGCGCCGGGCCTGCTGGGGTGTGTGCCAGGCGGGCTGCTGCTGGAGGTTCTGCGTTCCCAGGTTTAAAACGCCTGGAAGCCACATTCCTTCCTCCGTGACTCCCGGGAGCTGGCGGGGGCTGGCCAGCCGGCTGCCGTCGCGTGAGCTGAGGCCTGTGTGCTGGGGGCTGGGGAGGGGGGCGGTCTGGAGACCCCGGCCAGCTTGCCGACCCGCCCTCCTCCCCCACCCAAGGCTGGAGCAGGTGGGTGGGCCCCTCGTGGGGAGCACCCTCGACGTCCTCTGTCCTCCGGAGCTGGGTTCCTGCTTTGGGGCTCCACGTCTGGGCTCACTGTGCCCCATCCTTGGAGAGCCGTGGCCGGCGGGCTCCACAAGCGTGGGGCTGAGGTCAGACTCACGTCCTCTCCTCAGGGCCCCTCAGGCTCCGGCCAGGGCGGGGCCTGGCCTGCTGGGCCTGCTGGGCCTGCTGGGACGGGGCTACCAGGGGGCTCTCAGGTGAGGAAACCAAGCTGTAGGTGCCGGGCGGACATCTCTGTGGGTTCTCTGGGCTCCCATCTCCCCACCACGTGCTGCTGCCCAACTGCTCTCCTGGGGGGTGGGGGTGGGGAATGGGCAAGCGCAAGCCGGTGCCCCGGGGGCCATCCTGGCTTCCCTTGGATGCCGCAAAGCTGGCGGCTCGCTCTGCTCCCATGGGTGCCCCGTCGAGGGGGAGCAGTGAGGGACTCATCTCTTACGGTACCAGCTTCTCCCTCCGGGGACACCCTCTGGTCCTGGAAGGTGTTGGGGTCCTGACTCATTCCGGGGCCGGCATTGTGGCTCTCCTGGCCTCCCCCGGGCTTCCCCCCACCTCCCCGCCGGCTGGCCCGTTGTCTGTGCCAGGTCAGCAGCTGTTGCGGAGCCCTGAGTCCCTGGTGGCCACCACCAGGCATTGAAAAATGGCCAGGCACCAGGCCAGCCCTCGGCCCCAGGCCACGGCGCCTCCCGCCTGCAGGGCTGGGACCTGGTGGTCTGATGCACAGGGGTGTGGCGCCTCCTCTTGGGCCCACTTGTGACTGAGCCACGGCAGCTGTGAAATAACGTGCGTCCTGGCCACCTGCACAGGAGGTGGGCCCGGCACAGGGTGTCCCAGGACACGGGGCAGGGGCTCCAGGGAGCAGCCAATCGGCTGCCGCAAGGACGTGCCCCGGAGGCGCACGCTCGAGGCGGCTTCTCCACGGGCCCCTCTCCCAGTGAGAGCTGAAGTCGGCCAGGGCGCGTCATGGGGCATCGCTGGGGGTGTTGGGGGCACAGCTGGAGGTGGGGTTGTGAGGGCCATTTGATCCGATAAAGGGTCCCTTCTCTGTGGATCCCGGGCCAGGTGCAAGGGGGCCATCCCTCCCCGGGCCCCTCGGGCTCCTGGGACCGAGTTCGGGCCGGGGGGAGTGTGGTGGCCAGAACCCTGTGCTCCTCCCAGGATCCCCGTGCTGGTCACCAGGTCCTGTGGTGTCACCTCCATGGCAGAGGGACCTGGGGGGGTCCTTGTGAGAGGGAGGAGACGGGTCAGCGTCGGGAGGAGATGTGACCATGGGTCAGAGGTCAGAGTGAGGTCATCGCTGCCTGGGGTCACCAGGCAGGCATGCAGGGGCTTGGAGAGGCTGGACGAGCCGGAGGCATTTCCCTGGAGGCCCTGGAGGAGCAGCCTGCCAGCACCTGACTGTAGCCCCCGAGACCCATTTTGGGCTCCGACCTCTAAGCTGGGAGAGGATCACCTGTCCGTTTACAGCAGCAGCGGGAACGGGCACAGGGCTCTCAGGGGCTCCACCACTGCCCTGAGTGGGGCCACCCCCAGCCCTCACCCTGCAGGAGACCCTCTGGCCCCTCCCCGATGGAGCGGGGCGTCTGGTCCAGGGCGCCCCGTGGTGGGTGGGCGCTGCTCTGCCTGGCCGTCCTGGCATCTGCGAGACGCTCAGGACACCGGTGGTTCCGTGCTGCGGCCGCGGGGCCCCGCGCTCTGCTCTGCAGAAGGAGGCGTGTGGCGCCGGGAAGGCCTGCGCGAGGCCTGGAGGCAGAGGCAGCGGCCAGGGCCCTGGTGGCCCGGCGGGAGGCTGGGGAGAGGAGCCGCCTTCTGAACACAGCTCAGCCTGTGAGGCCAGAAAGTGGCTCCTGTTTCTTTCTCGCTGCAGAGGAGAGGAAGCCGACGGCGCTGTCCTGTGCGAGGCGCCGGCTGTGGTCTGTGCAGCCGGCCTACATGTGTCACTGCGGGGAGGGAGCCTGCCGCCATGTCCGCGTCCTTGCGGAAGCCAGAGGAGCAGACTCCGGGAGCGCGCTCAGAGGAGCTGTGGGGGGGCGGCCGCTGGGTGCTGGGGGCGGTGGTGGTGATTTAGCTGCTTGTGCCCCCGGGAAGGGGCGCTTGGCGGGGCACATCTTCTCACAGCTTTGCAGGAACTGGGATAAGCAGGTTCCCAGGCTGCGTCTGGGGCTGCTGTCCCTGTAGTGCCGGCCTGGAGTGGCCACTGCTCCCTCCCTGGCTGGGGAGCAGGGCCCCAGGGGTGGAGCATGTTAGTTCAGCTCTGCAGACCCAGGGAAGGGACAGGGCAGCTCTGAGGGGCTGGGGAGGCCTGGGGGGCCCGAGGCCCCCCAGTCGGCGGCCCGTGGTGTGGGCGCGTCTGCGCACTCAGAGGCAGGCGCAGCACCTTCCCCGGGTCGGGCCGGGATCGCTGTCCACGGGTTCACATCCAGCCCTCGGCCGGCCTGGCCGCCGGCTGCCACGTGGTGAACTTGGCTGTGCGTTGACCTCTCTGATGAGGGACCAGGGGAGGGAGTTCAGGGGCAGCCGTGTTCCGGAAAACGTGGTTCCCTCAGGGATGCCAGCAGGACTGAGGGGCCCGTGTCTGGAAGGAGGAGGCATGGGGCTGCGTGACCTTCAGACGGGACGGCTTCCCGTGGGAGGGGGGGCGTCCCCGGGGCCTGTTTGGGAGGACCTGTTCCTCGCGGCTGGGCGCTGGGGGGCCTGGGCCCAGGTGCCTGGAGCAGCCGAGCCCAGCAGGCAGGGCAGGAGGATTGAGCGCTCCAAATATTGACCGAGGGAACGGCCGGCTCTCAGCAGATCTAAACACTTTCCCTTGGATAGTGACGAAACCCAGCCAGTCACGGGCTCCCCAGATGGAGGCGGGGGGTAGGGTTGTCCAGGTGCCTCCCTTCTCCGGGGGCACCCGCCCAGGCTGGGGTCTCCTGACCACAGGCCTCTCTTCTCTGGTCTGGCCCCAGTCTGTGCCCGTCAGACAGGGTCCTGCATTCAGGCACAGCGGCTGCTGCAAACTGGCCCGTGCCAGGGCCTGGAGCTGTAGGTCAGGGCCTGGAGCTGTAGGTCAGGGTCTTGGGCGTGGCCCTGTGTCCCCAGGTGTGGTGAGGTGGCCAGGCCAGGAAGAGAAGCTGCTACATACTCTGAGCATCTGGCTGTCCTGCCCAGGCCAACGAGGGTGTCACTGACCTCAGTGAGGGGCAGTGGAGGCCAGCCTGCAGCCCTGGTCACTGGTCAGACCTCGACGCGAAGTCCTGGCTCTCAGTGGGGGCCCTCGTCACCTGAATTCGGTGAAACTGGTCACGTTTCTGGGTCTTGGGAATGCCTTTCAGGACAAGAGCAAATGTGGCTTTTCCTGTGGGAATTTCCGTTTGCAAGGCCTCAGCCTGCCAACCTCGCTACCCAGGTGACTGTGACCATCACCTGCACACTATGTGGGTGGTCTGTGACCGTCACCTGCACACTATCTGGGTGGTCTGTGACCGTCACCTGCACACTATGTGGGTGGTCTGTGACCGTCACCTGCACACTATCTGGGTGGTCTGTGACCGTCACCTGTACACTATGTGGGTGGTCTGTGACCGTCACCTGCACACTATCTGGGTGGTCTGTGACCGTCACCTGCACACTATCTGGGTGGTCTGTGACCGTCACCTGCGCACTATGTGGGTGGTCTGTGACCGTCACCTGCGCACTATCTGGGTGGTCTGTGACAGTCACCTGCGCACTATCTGGGTGGTCTGTGACCGTCACCTGCGCACTATCTGGGTGGTCTGTGACAGTCACCTGCGCACTATCTGGGTGGTCTGTGACCGTCACCTGCACACTATGTGGGTGGTCTGTGACCGTCACCTGCACACTATGTGGGTGGTCTGTGACCGTCACCTGCACACTATGTGGGTGGTCTGTGACCGTCACCTGCACACTATCTGGGTGGTCTGTGACCGTCACCTGCACACTATTGGGGTGACTGTGATTATCGCCTGGACCGTGGCCACCACAGGCCACTCTCAGCTGATGGCTGTCGGGTAGCAACAGGACTTAGCTCAGCCTCGGCCTGTGCAGTGACCCTGGCGCGGCGAGTGTGGTGCTGCCCTCACAGTCGCTGCGTGCCTTTCAGATGCTTGTGGGCAAGCTCATTCCTGACTTTTCCAGCTTCGGGAGGAGCTGCATTCCTTGGCTCCTGCCCCCTCCTTCCGACTCAGAGTCAGCAGGGGCATCTTCCAGGCTCTCTCTGACCTCTGACCCTCCTCCCTCTTACAAATTCACGTGATCCAGAGAATCCAGGATACTCTCCTGTCTCGAGATCCTTAACGTCATCGCCTTTGCCGAGTCCCTTTGTCCACGTGAGGTCACCGCTGTGTCCCTGTCAGGCAGCGAGGAGCTAAGTGCCCGCAGACGGGTCACCTGGCACCATGCAGCCGGAGGCAGTGGCCGGGCGGAGCTCATGGGCGCTTCCCTCCCCACAGAGGAGGAGCTCCGGAAGCTGCGGGAGGAGACCAACTCCGAGATGCTGCGGCAGGAGCTGGACCGCGAGCGGCAGCGGCGGATCGAGCTGGAGCAGAAGGTGCAGGAAGTGCTGAAGGCCAGGTGAGGGGGTGGGTGAGGGTGCGGGGCCCTCTGGACCCCCAGGCCCCGCGGAGGTTTGCCTGGAGCTACACCTTTCCCACGTCCTGGGGTCCCCGCCGGACTGGGGGCGCTGGGAACCAGGGGTCAGTGGCCCAGGCCCCCACAGAGCGGGTGGGTGGCTGTGGCACGGAGGAGGGTGTGGCCAGACCCCGGGACAGACCCCGCCCGAGGGCCGGGTGCTCGGCCGGCTGCTGGAGCCCAGCTCTGTCAGGGCCGTCGCCGAAAGGCAGGCGGACAGTCAGGATCCAGCTGCTCCGGGAGAGGGTTCGAGGCCGGGGGACCGCTGAGGTGGGGCGTGGCTGGGCGGCAGGGCAGGAAGCCAGGCAGGTGGCTGGCACCGGCCTCACGGCCTCGCGTGGGGCTTGGTCATCTGGTGTCGGTGTCCGTACAGCGGCCAGTGAGCCAGCAGTGAGTGAGAGCTGCCGGTTCTGAGCTCAGCAGCGAACAAGGAAGCGAAGTGTGAGAACGAGTAGGAAGGAAAGACTGCGCCTGCGAGGCACGTGCTTACCGGCCCCTGAAGAACAAAAGGCGCCCGGCTGGGGCAGCTCCGCTGGTGCTGGGCCGCGGGCCCGAGAGCGCTGGGCTGTGAGAGCCCCGGAGGGTGCTGGGCTGTGAGAGCCCCGGAGGGTGTTGAGCCCCGGAGGGCGCTGGGCTGCCCACGCGTCCCCTCTGAGCGGGACACAGCCCAGGCTCCGGTGCCACCTGGTCTGGACAATGGAGGCCTCATCCCTTCTTCCTCTTCAAGGACCGAGGAGCAGGCGGCTCAGCAGCCTCCGAGGAGCCAGGCCCCGGTTGCTAATGGAGCAGGTATGTCCCGCGGGCTCCCGCTCGGGGGTGGCGCTGGGTGGCGATCCTGTCCCGGGGCCCACGTGCTCGTGGCCGGGTCCCCTCCATCGGAACTGGGATCGGGTCTCACTGCGAGTTGGTGAGTCATTGCAGCAAAGGCAAGTCGTCCAATCAGAATGTGGTCGCACTTCAGCCCTTCCCCCCGAGCAGCGGTGTCCTCGTCACACGGGCTCCGTGGCCACCAGCATGGCTGGCCGTCCTGTGTAGGGGATACGTGGGGGGGCAACCATGGGGGGCATGTGCCCCCCGCTCCCCGGGTCTCAGACCCGCTCTTGCCCTTTTCTTCCCGCCACAGCGCAGTCTGTCGTGCACGGCGCACTCCACACTTTCTAACTCACCCTGCGGAGGGTGGCGTGGGAGGACACGGGGTTTCCCTCTGGCTGTCAAGGGGCCTCCGTGGTGGGCCCTGGCCCTGGAACTTGGACCCGGGACCCTAGACCCAGAGCCCACTCCCACAGGCAGGCCATTCACCGGAAGCCCAGCCCGGCCTGGTGGAGCGCAGTTACTGGGAGGGTTAGGGTGACGCACCACCCACTATACAGATGAGGAAACTGAGGCCCGGGGGCGGGGGAGAAGAGGCCTCTCTCAGAGCAGGCGCCTGGCCGAGGCTGAGCTTAGTCCACAGCGGGGTCCCGCCCCTCCCTGCCCAGCTCAGCTGGGGTGCTCCTCTCTGGTCCCCGGTGCAGGACTGGCTGCATGTCCTTAGGGCCCTGGTCCCCTTGTGTTCTCGGGCTCCGCGGCCGGCAGCCCAGGTTCCAGGCCAGGAGCACAGGGGACCCCAGGAACCCCTCCTGTGGGTGTGGGCCATGCCAGAGAAGTGTAAGGTGCAAGACCCCAGTTCCGTGGGCCCCCGGCTCCGGCCTCCCGTCCAGGCCCGGCCTCAGGCCGAGTCCATTGTGATAGATTGGCCACTGGAGCGGGGCAGCGGGGGGGACCCCACCGAGTGCAGCCCCAGCACGAGGTGGGCGGGGACAGGTGCTGTGTGTGTGTTGGGGGCCTGACCTGTCTCTGGGGGGAGGGACTCCAGCCCGTCTGCTTTTACATTTTTAATGTTTTGAGTTTTGAAAACTCAAAAGAACATCCCATGGCACGTGACCGTTACCTGCATTTCAAACACCCGTGTCCCTTGGTGTGTGCGGTCCACAGCTGCTTTAGAGAACAAGGCTGCCCCTGCCTCTCACCCTGTCCCGTGAGCACCCCAGGCCCGCACCCCCCTCTGTGCCAGGGTGGTCGCTGCAGAACCCTCCCACCCTCACCCCTGGAGCCACAGGACGTGACCACCGCCTCCCTGTTCCCTCTTGCGGTGGCGGACACTGCCCCCTGCAGGTGGCCCCGAGACCTGCCTCCTGAAGGGACAGCCAGTGCAGAGCTCGAGTCCTGCAGTCCGGCCGGGTTTCTGAGGCTGGTGGGGTGGCTTCCAAGCCCTTGGCCCTGGGTGCTCAGAGCCCACTCGCTCCCTGCACCCCCCCCCCCCCAGGCCAGTCCCCGACACGCCCACTGGCTGGGGCTCACGGCCCCGGGGAGTGAGCCCGCCCAGCCAGCTCCCGGACAGACCCGTGTGCCCAGTAAGGAGGAGGCAGGCCGGATGCAGACCCACATGGGCTGCGAGCCGCCTGGAACGCGCTTGGGCCGGGGGCAGCCTCCACGAGCCAGGGCCCCCGTGTGGGCTGGCGTGCACTCTGTGGCGGGAGCGGGTCTGGCTCTGTTTGGGGGGGCTGAGCCCTTCATAGCCTGGCGTGGACCTGCATCCGCCCTGGGGCTTCCTCGAGCCCCCGCCCCACAGGCCCCCTGGCCCCGAGCCTCACCGGACGCCCGCCTGTGCCCACAGACCGGCGGGGCCAGGGGCTGTGCCCCCGCGTGCAGAAGTGGTTCTACGAGAAGTTCGGGGAGTACGTGGAGGACTTCCGGTTCCAGCCCGAGGAGAGTGCGGTGGAGACGGAGGAGCCCCTCAGCGCCCGCAGGTGGGCCTCGGCGGCGGGTGCAGCCTGCGGTGGGGCTGCCCACGGCTGCGGGTTCCCCGGCCGCTGTGCCACCCGAGGGCCGCGCAGAGCCCGCCAGGGTTTCAGGATGGTGGCGGCACCGCCCTGTCCCGCCTCGGGCCTCACTGGTGCCTTGTGTGCCCGCTGCCGGGCCTTCCTCGTGGGGCCGGGCACCTGCTCAGTGAACATGCCCCCCACACGCCCCACACACGCCGGGGCGCCCCACAACCAGCAGGAGCTGCAGGTGCAGGGGGTGGGGCAGCCGCAGGTGAGTTCCGCTGGCCCTCACCCCCCCTCCCTGTCTTTCAGGCTGACCGAGAACATGCGGCGGCTGAGTAAGTGCCCGCCATCGGGGGCTCTGCCATCTCGCCAGGCACTCGCTCCCCAGCCTTGTCCTACAGCTGCGGGGAGCATGTCCCGGGCCCACCCTCTGTCTGTCCCTCGGGCGTGGAGGCCCCTGGAAAGGGGCGCCTTCCCAGACACCTGCCAGGGCCCGGGGATGCAGAACGAGCCCCAGCCCCTCTCCTGCCCCGGGCCCAGGCGTGGGGGTGGCGGGCAGACGGCTGGTGCTTCCCCACGGGACACCAGGCAGCACCGCGAGGCCGGCCAGCGCTAGCCTGACCTGCCGTCTCCGCCCCCAGAGCGCGGCGCCAAGCCGGTCACCAGCTTCGTGAAGAACCTGTCTGCCTTGTCCGACTGGCACTCGGTCTACACGTCCGCCATCGCCTTCACCGTGAGTGCTCCCCGCGGACGGGGCACCCTCCCGGGCCTCCCACGGGACCCCGGTGTGCAGGACAGCGCAGGGACAGCTCAGCCTGTTTGCCCACCTGTGAAGTGGGCACGGTGATGCCGCCCAGCGGGGGTGGCTGGGAGGACCAGGGAAGGTGTGTCCCACGGCCGCCTGCGGAGCCTCCTGCGAAGGACCTGCCGTGCTCCGCTCTGCTTCCCGGTGGGCAGAGGAGACAGCAGGGGCCTTGTCTGCCTGTGGAGCCTGGGGTCCCTCCCCTGGGTGCCGGGGCCTGGGAGGGCTCCGGGCAAGCACGCGTTGACCTGGGGCCGAGCCGGGCCTGTGAGCACCGGTCCTGGGGGAGGGCGGAGGGGTCCCCCAGTGCTGAGGGGCTGCCTCTCTGACGGGCCGTGTCTCTGGTGGCTGCCCCACCTGCAGGCCCGCATCCCCTGGGCCCCAGGGCCGTCCGCCAGCAGGGGGAGAGGGGGGGAGGGATGTGGCCTGCCTGCTGGGCCCCTGACCGTCTCCCCGCCCTCCTGCCCTCCTGCCCGCAGGTCTACATGAACGCCGTGTGGCACGGCTGGGCCATCCCCATGTTCTTGTTCCTGGCAATTCTGAGGCTGTCCCTCAATTACCTCATAGCCAGGTGGGTGAGCTGGCTGTCCCCCGTGTCACACACATCATGTCACACACACCTGACAGCCCCGCCGGCTCTGCCCGCGAGCTGGCCTTGTGGGTCTTCTGTTGGCTCCGAGCCTCCGCTGTCTTGGGGCGGCCGTGGCTGATTCCAAAACTCCCCAGCGGCCCGTGGCGCCGGCTGCAGGCGGCTCTAGCCCCTCCTCCGATGAGCTCTGTGTTGGCAAGAAAGCTCCCCCAAACCTCAGGGACAAAGCGGGGGGGGGGGGGGAGGGGGGCACGGAGCTGCCAAGGGCCCGTGTCCGGGCAGGCCCTGCCGCGTGTGGGACGGGCGGATCCCCAGCGAGCGCCTGAGCGCCTGGTCTGCGTGTCTCCCCTTCCTGTCTCTGAGCCCCAAGCAAGGCCGTGGGGGGCTCTGTAGGGGGCTTTGTGGGGAGCCAGTCCCATGCTACTGGGTCTGTCTGAACTTACGGTTGCCCCAGCACAGTGAACCCCAATTCCACGGGCCTGAGAGCCCCACACTCCGCACTGGGCCCGTGGCTCAGCATGCTCACCCCACATTCTCCCAGGCGCCACCTCAGTCAGTGCTGGTGGGGGCCGCCCTCGGCTGCCTCCTGCATGCTCCACACTGGGGATTGAGCCCGCAACCCGGGCCTGTGCCCTGACCGGGAATCGAACCCTGACCTCCTGGTTCGTAGGTCACACTCAACCACTGAGCCCTGCGGGCGGGGCCCTCGCCCACTTGTTTTGAAGGTTTCTTGTCCCATCACCTCTGGGGCTTTTACATGTGTCCCCCAGGCGGGCCCCGGGGGAGGTGAAAGGCGGGGCTCCCACAGCCCCTCTGCCCAGGGCTGGGGCGCTCCTCCCCCTGGGCACTGGGGGGGAGGGCGGTGACGCCCTGTGACCGTGTGCGCTGTCTCCCACCACCAGGGGCTGGCGGATCCAGTGGAGCATCGTGCCAGAGGTGTCGGAAGTGGTGGTAAGTCCCGGGGTGAGGGTCTCGCCCTGGGTCCCCTGCAGGGCCCCCGAGGCCAGATGCAGCTGATGGGTGCCCGCCCGGAGCCCGCCTGCCCAGCAGAGGCTAGAGGTGCCCTGTCCCTGGGCAGCTGCACCCTGACCGCGTGACCGCTGGTGCCTCGGTGCTCTGCAGGCCCAGGCTCGGCTGCTCCGGAAGAGGTTGCCCTGCCCAGCTGTTCTACTGACCCTTCCCAGCTGGGATGGAACATCGGGGGGGGGGGGGGGGGAGGGCAGCAGCGAAGTGGGCCTCTGTAGCCTCCCACAGCCTCCTGGGCAGGGAGGGGACAGTGGGCTGGGCCAGCAATGTGTAGAGCAGGGTCAGCCCCATAGGCAAAAGCTCCGTAGGCATCTCGCCTCCAACCTGCCCTGTGCATACAGTTCTGTTGGCGCAGCCATGCCACTCGCTCACCTGCGCTGTGGCTGCTGTGGGGCTGGCCCAGCCAGACTGAGTGGCTGTGATGGGGCCCGAGTGGCCCCCAGAGCCCCACATTTGCAGTGTGGCTCAGGCAGAAAAGACATGTTGCCCTCGCTCTAGAGGGGGCTCTGGCCTCTGGGGCAAAACCGCTGGTGTGGGCAGGAGGGAGCCCTCAGTGCTTCCATGGGCCGCAGCAGATGTTTGAGTACCTACTGTGTGCATGGAGCACGCAGTAGGGGTGCTGAGTGTGGTGGTGCCTGCAGGGTTCCCTTAGGTTAGAGAGGATGTCTGGGGCAGGCCCGGGTCCCTCTGGAGGGTTTTGTCGAAAGAACTTAGACAAGCAGGGTGAGTCCGGCCCCCTTCTGCCTCAGTTTCCCTGCCTGTAAAGTGAGCTGGGGGCACTGCATGGTTTCAGATGCACCTTCGAATGGAGCTGTTAGTGGGAGCCTCGGCCCCGCCGGCTACGGGGGTGTCCACTGCCTGCCCTCTCAGGCGCCAAGGGGGTGCCCCGAGCTGGCCCCTGAGGCCAGGTCCCCCGGGACGTCGTCCCTGGGCTGAGTGGGGGCAGCAGAGGGCCTGACCCCGGGCGGGAGGCCTCGTGTGGTTTGTAAGTGCGTCTCTGAGCGGTAATCTCGATGGCCATTCCTTTCCCTGTGGCCCAGGAGCCGCCGAAGGAGGACCTGACGGTGTCCGAGAAGTTCCAGCTGGTGCTCGATGTCGCCCAGAAGGCCCAGGTGCGCGCTCCTGCCGGCCCGCGGCCCTGCCGGGTCTGCCCTGGCTCCTCCGGCTCAGCTGACCTGCTGTCGGCCTGACGGGGTCCCTCCCCACCCCCGGCAGCCCCGGTGGGGGCATCACCCATTTGGGACTCAGGGTGCACCTGGTGGCCGGAGCCCCTCCCGGCCAGGGACTTCTGGGAGGGACGCAGGACGGGTCTGACACCGCGTTAACCCACCAGTCGGGCCGGCCGCCAGCCCGCGCTCAGCCTGGATGGCGGGGCGGGACCGCGGGCTGTGGCCCCGGCTGTGGTCTCGGGGGGCTGCCTGGAAACCTGCTGTGGGACCCACGGCCCCGAGTCTGTCCCAATCGCAGTCGCTTCCTCATGCAGAACCTCTTCGGGAAGATGGCCGACATCCTGGAGAAGATCAAGAAGTAAGTCCCTGCCCCGCCCGCCGCGTCCGGGCGCCACCCGCGCCCGGCTGACCCCGTCTCCCTTGCAGCCTGTTCATGTGGGTGCAGCCCGAGATCACGCAGAAGCTGTACGTCGCGCTGTGGGCCGCCTTCCTGGCCTCCTGCTTCTTCCCCTACCGCCTGGTGGGGCTCGCCGTGGGTGAGCAGGCGCGGGCAGGTGTGGCGGGGTGGGGGTGGGGGGGTGGCCAGGGTTGGTGGTGGCCAGGCCTTGGGGGTGGCCAGGGTTGGTGATGGCCAGGCCTTGGGGGTGGCGGGGGCTGTGCAGTTTCATTGCTGTCCCTTGGCACCTGGGCAGCACCCGAGCCCCCTCACCCCCCCCGCCATGAGAACTGCCGCATCAGAGGGCAGCTGGGGACGGTCCCCCAGAGTTTTCCTTCACGTCACCCTCGGGGATGGGCACGGTGACGTGTGGTACGGGGGCAGTTTTATTGTGTGTCCTGAGCCACCACTGGGTTCGCAGAAACATGATAGTGGCCGCTCCCTTAGCCGGGGTCACCATGCCTCCCCCCCGCCCCCCCGGGGGCACCGTGCCAGACCCCACGGGGTGCGGACCACCATGCCGAGCAGGCGGCGCCGTGGCAGGTCTTGGGTGAAGGGCTGTGTTCTCCTCGCAGGACTCTATGCCGGGATCAAGTTTTTCCTCATCGATTTCGTCTTCAAACGCTGCCCGCGGCTGCGAGCCAAGTACGACACGCCCTACATCATCTGGAAGAGCCTGCCCACCGACCCGCAGCTCAAGGAGCGCTCCAGCGCCGCCGCCGTGTCCCGCAGGGTGAGCGCCCGGCCGTGCCTGAGCCCGCCGTTCTGCGTTCACGCGTGGTCGCTGGGGCCCATGTCCTTCCCGCTCCCCGGGCCCTTGAACAGACAGCTTAGGAGTCTTTCCCGCTCCAGGCCCTGCTGTGTCGAAGGCGGGACCTACTGAGCCAGGCAGCCCCCAGGCCCAGGGCTGGCGGTTGTCATGGCTACAGAGAGCCTGGGGCCTTGGGAGGAGGTGCTCTGGCAGTGAGCGCTCTGGGTGGGTGGCAGGTTGCGCTGTCCCCAGCTCTGAGGCTCAGGCAGCAAGGCCGGCAGCACCTTATGGGCCCTCCTTGGTCCGTTTCAGTCACAGTGGAGAGCCACCTGGGCATCAACACTGTGTCCCGAGCCAGCCTAGCGCTGCCCTCGGGGTCTCCGACAAGGGGGGTCTGGGCCTAGCAGAACTCCCAGGCAAGTCCAGGAGGCCTTCCTGGAGGAGGGGACACTGGCTTGCAGAGTCGTGTGTGTGTGTGTGTGTGTGTGTGTGAGAGCTCTGAGGAGAGAGTGTTCTGTGACCTGTTGATGCTTCTGTGGGTGGGAGGGAAGCTCTGGGTCAAGGGGGCCCGTGCTCCCCAGTTCTGGGACAGGAAGGCTTCTGGGGAGCGTGAGCTCACCAGGGGGGTGTGCAGCCGGCAGGCGTGAGGCAGCGGTTGGGCTCTGGGCACAGACAGAGGTGGACTCGGGAGAGGCACAGAGGCAGGCAGCCCAGCTCCCTGACAGCATGGGGGACCGGGGGGGTGACCTGTGGGGCCCTGTTGGGGATCAGGACCCCCTCCTCGCGCTGGCCACGCTCAGGGACAGTCAGGGAGCAGGGTGCGTCCTCCGGGGTGGAAGGCGGCTGCCGCGGTCGCACGGCCGGTCTGCGCTTGCAGCTTGCTGAGCTGTGTGTGGCCTCGTGTCATGTGGACCCGTTTCTCTCTTGTCGCGGTCACACGTGTGTCTTGTCTCCTCCGGGCCAGCTGTCAGGGCACGACAAGGTAGGGTCCGTGTGGAAGCCCCGCTGTGGCTGGTGCTGTGCGTTGCTGTGTCGTGACTGACGTTTAACGTTGCTTCGCTGGCCTGTCCGCCACCGGCTCTGGGTCTGAATCTCCACCTGAGCTGCCCCGGTGCCCAGCTCTCCCCTCCCCCAGCCCCACGTAGCTCAGGGGTCGTGTGCGGGGTGCAGGCTCCCTGCGGCGTCCGGGGTGTGGACGTCGCCAGGGGAAGCGGGACTGTGTGTGCAGCTGCGTGGGGGGAGGCTGTGCCGCCTGTCCCCCTCCCCACGGGCACGGCTGACGGGCGGTGCCGTTGGCAGCTGCAGACGACGTCCGCGCGGAGCTACGTGGCCAGTGCGCCCGCGGGCCTGGGCCGGGACGAGGACGCCGGCCGCCTCCACAGCACCAAGAAGGGCAATTTCCACGAGATCTTCAACCTGACGGAAAACGAGCGGCCGCTGGCGGGTGTGTGCGCCCTGAGCCGGGACCAGCTGGCCGGTGGGGGGCCCCGCCCTGGGTGGGGGCGATGGAGGGCTGCCCCCTCGTATGCAGACTTCCTGGGCCACAGGGGGAGGAGCAGGTGGCCCGGCCCAGGCCCAGTGCCGGGGGTCCCTGTGTGGTAAACGGTTGGTTGCTTAGCGGGAATTTGGCAGGGCCGGCACTGCTGGCAGCTCCCTGGCACAGGCAGGAAATGCCCTGAGGTCCAGCCCGGACACCACAGGCCATGCCCCTCTGATATGGAGGCCCAGATCCCTGTCCACCCCCCAGACGGTTTCCCATAAAACCCCTAAACTGCTGGGCGCTCGGTGGACTGGGCTCCTCGCAAGTCTGGCATCGGTGGTGCGATCCCACCGGGAACGGGGACCTGGGAGGGTGTCAGTGTTGACTGAACCCTCGTCCTGCTGACCTTGACCATGAACCTGGGCCTCTGAGCCACTGTTTCATTTCACTTACTTAGCTGTTTAACCAGCACCTTTCCTTTA
Organism: Myotis yumanensis; assembly: GCF_028538775.1. Lineage (NCBI taxonomy): Eukaryota > Metazoa > Chordata > Mammalia > Chiroptera > Vespertilionidae > Myotis > Myotis yumanensis. Next base: position 213,636,155 of record NW_027223754.1, read on the forward strand.
AAAAAAAAAATGTTTATTGATTTGAGAGAGGAAGGGAGAGAGAGAGAGAGAAACATCAACAATAAGAGAACCGCTGATTGGCTGCCTCCTGCACGCCCCACACTGGGGATGGAGCCCACAATCCGGGCACGTGCCCCGACTGTGACCTCCTGGTTCATGGCTCGACGTTCAACCACTGAGCCACGCCGGCCAGCCAGCTCCTTTTCCTTTACAAAAACAAACGCCCTGCATACTCACGTGGGGAAGGCCTCGCAGCGCACACGCCTCGTGGATGGCGTGGAGGTGGGGACACCCGTTGCTGTGGGTCCCGCGGGGGTGTTTTGGTGGGAACCGCGGTCCGTGTGCCCCTCAGTGTGTGAGAACGGCTGGCGCTGCTGCCTGATCAACAGAGACCGGAAGATGCCCACGGACTACATCCGGAACGGGGTGCTGTACGTGACGGAGAAGTGAGTGGGGCCGGGCCCACGGGGGACGGGTCACTGCGGGGACAGTGTCGCGTCCCCCCCCCCCCCCCCCCCGTTGTTCTCCCGGCGCAGCACCAGGACGGCCTGGCCGTGTCCCCCTGGACGAGACTGCAGAGAGCTTATCCCCAGGCCGCCTCCATCCTGTGTGGGAGGTGGGAGCCCGTCCACAGCGGGGCTGTTAGCCGGGGCCCTGGCCAGCCGGCCCCCACACTCGGCAGCGGCCCGGGCCCGGCTTCCCTCTGCCCCTCGCTGAGGGAGCTGGCAGGGGCCCCACCAGGCCCCGGCTTCCCTCTGCCCCTCGCCAAGGGAGCTGTCAGGGGCCCGCCAGGCCCCGGCTTCCCTCTGCCCCTCGCCGAGGGAGCTGGCAGGGGCCCCGCCAGGCCCCGGGTGCTCCTGTGCCGAGCAGGTGGGCGGCCCAGGGTTTTAACAACTTGGGGACGAATCTCAGGTTCGGTGCTGAGCCACGGCCTTTAGTCTTTTACGCTATGAGACTCTTTCTAAACGTAAAACCTTTTGTCAGTGGCCGGGCACCTGGCCGGAGAGAGGGCTCGGTTCGGGCCGCCCTCGTGCCCCTGGGGGTGGTGGTGGCCGGGGCCCCGGGTCAGCGGCCGGTTTCGCCCTCTGTCCCCGTAGCTACTTGTGCTTCGAGAGCTCCAAGTCCGGCTCCTCCAAGAGGAACAAGGTCATCCGGCTGGTGGACATCACCGACATCCAGAAGGTGGGTGCCCTCCGCGGGCCGTCCTCCCGCCCCCTGCGGGGGACGCACAGGGGTGCCGGGCCGGCGAGTGTTCTTGGAACTCGTGTCCAAGGAGGCAGGCGCCACCTGGAGGCGGCAGCGGGTGCAGCTCCTGCCCAGTCAGGGCCCTCGAGGCCTCCGTGCCGGCCTCAGCTCCTGTCTGTGTCCCTGCACCCGGCCTCGCCCCCTTCCCCCTTGGGGTTGCGCCTGGCGTCCTCACACAGATGGGGAGACAGCACCGCGAGGTGGGCCAGGCGGGCAGGGCCTGGGCCCCTCGTCCCTGAGCAGCACCACCCCCCCCCACAGCTGCCCCTCCTCTGGCATTTTCTAGCCGGTTTCCCCACGTGTGGTCACATGGAGTGGGCGCAGGTGTGTGCCGGGCGGGGGCGGGCGGGGGGGGGGTGCACACACTCGTCGGGGGCAGGGCCCACCAGCTCCCCGGCACAGACTCAGTCTTTGTCCCTGTGGCTGGGAAGCCAGGCCCGTGGCCCCGCGGAGCAGGCCCTGGGTTTGGGAAGGCGGCACAGCCTCCCCCCGGGAGGGGCCTGTGGTGACCACCTGCTCATCTTCCAGTACAAGGTCCTCTCTGTCCTCCCGGGGTCGGGCATGGGGATCGCCGTGACGACGCCGTCAACCCAGAAGGTACGTGCTGGGCAGGCGGGGGCCCCGGGGCCAGTGCAGAGCCACTGACCTGCCAGGCTCCAGCTGGGCAGGGGGCCTGTGAAGCCTGCCCCCTCCCTCCTCCTCCCCCTCCTCCCTCCTCCCCTCTCTCTCCCCCTCCCTTCTCCTTTTCTCCCTCCCTCCCTCCCTCCCTCCTGGCCGCAGGAACCTCTGCTGCATTGAGTTTGTGGCCAGGAGGCTGAGGCCCGCAGGGATGACCCAGCACAGTTCCTGGGGAGGGAGGAAGGGGGGGTGTGCTGGGGCCCATCCCCTGCCTCTTGCTCCGTTTCTCTGAAGTCTGGCCTCTGGGCAGGGGGAGCCCCCAGACCCCACGTGGTTCCCCGTGCCCGGCCCCCCAGGCTCTGCCAGCCAGCCCCCCCCCGCCCCCCGGCTCAGTGCCAGCTTCCCCCGCAGCCGCTGGTGTTTGGCGCCATGGTGCACAGGGACGAGGCCTTCGAGACCATCTTCAGCCAGTACCTGAAGATCACGGCGGGCGCGGCCTCGGGCAGCGACAGCTAGCGCTCCGGGCGCTGGGGCGTGATTGACAGCGGGGAGCGGGGAACCGTGGGACGTCCTCCTGACCTTTGGCAATAACCTCGGACCTGCGGCTTCTGTCACTCGGACCTGCGTTCACAGACCCCGCGCAGGGGCGGGGTCGCTCGGACGGTGCCAGCCGCCTGCGGGCCAGGCAGGTCCCCGACTGTGGGCACAGGGCAGGGTCCTCGGAGGCCGCGGGAGGAAGACACACGGGACGCACTGTCCAGTCCGCCGAGCACAGCGGCTCCTCCGTCCCCCGGGCAGGGACGGCACGGCCCGCAGCGGCTCCGTGGCCGGGCGCTCCCACCAGAGCCATAGCTGCAGGACGGCGATGACGGCGGAGGCCCTCACCGGCCTCTGTAACCCGCCGGGGACCTGCCGCGTGGCCCCAGAGCGCCATGGGCTTGTGTGGGGGCCGAGAGGGCGGGTGGCGGCCTGGAGCCTCAGGCCGGGATTGACCCAGGGTCCGTCCGGGCCTCCTGCCTCTCGGCCTGACCGGCCAGCGGGGGCCTGTGTCCGCTCCCGGTGTGGGGGTGGAGGCTGTGGAGCTGGAAGCACATTTCTTAACACTTTGCTCTTGGAAGGCCCAGGGGGCTGATGGAGGTGGGCACCTGCGTGGCCGGCGTGGGCCTCCATGAGCCACCTGGCCGGTGAGGAGGGGCCTGGGGCTGTGGTGGGGCCCGGGCGTGGCCCAGGCCCGTGGTGGGCCCAGCCGTGCAGACACTTCGGGGAGTGAGCGGGAGCAGAGTCTAGAGGTGCGGGCCGGGCAGTTGCTCCCCTAGCGTCTGAGTGTTCCTGGCTGGGTGCCCGCGCCCACGCGCGCACCCACAGGAGCACGGATGGGAGCGAGCCCCGCCCTCCCCGCTGGTCTGGGCCCACCCTGCCGAGGACGCCACAGCCCTGGTGGAGGTGGCCAGGCTCGGTGCATTCTGGGACAGCCCTGGACGCCAGCCCGGTGTCCCCATAGGCCTGTGGCCGCTGCAAAAAACACGCTGTGGGAATGGGCGGGTCACAGGGCCCCCGCGGGTCAACGCACGTCCCACACGGATTACTCCAGCTCCACCCGTCCCGAGTCCCTTGGGTGTCGGTGAGATTGTCGTTTTTTGAAGAAACAGATTCTATTTTTTACAGAGAGCAAGCTGTTCTTCTTATTTTTGTATCATTTTTCAGATGTGATTTTTACCTTTGCTCCGATCCTCATTTGCTGGTTTGGGTGAGCGGTTGGGAGCATCGCTTCTGTCAGCCCTTCAGGGAGGGGCTGCAAGGCCAGGCCACGTGCTGGGCCCGGGAGCACTGGGGGTGCCCAGCCAGCCAGACAAGCACACGCCGCCCCCGTGGTGAGGCCCGGGGGCCCGCAGCGCCCACCCGCTCGGGCACGGGCACTGGAAAACGGAGGCAGGACCGTCTGAACCTTGGCTTTGCTCCCACGGTGATCGCGGTGGCCGGCTCTCATGGGCTGAGCCTCAGGGACACCCAGGGGCGCACAGCCAGAGAGGCTTCCCGCGGGGCGTCCACAGCGAGGCGTTGTGGGCCTGAGCTGCCCCGGGCCGGGCCGTGGGGGACTGTCCCCGGCTGGGGGGGCCCTGCGGTCAGGGGGGGCCCTGCGGCGGGCGAGGGCTCCGTGCTCCTGCCGGGGTGGTGGTGTTGGAGTCCCTTCTGAGAAAGGGAGATGAGAACTCACCACGTGACAGGGTGTGGCAGCCCAGTCCCCCATGGAGGGCCGAGGGGTGCTGGGGTACAGGGTGGGGTCCCCGAGTTGCACGGCGGGCCGGCGGCGGGCAGAGCCAGACCTGTGCAGGCCCCGGGCTCCCTCCCGCCCGGGGGACCTGTGGCTTCACTGAATGTAAACCTGGGAGGCATTCGATTCCGACGACTCATCCCTGGACGAGAGGGACGCAGGCTTTTCCGGTCTGGAGCTCCTCTACCTGTTTGTAAATATCGCGACGTGCAACTTTGTTCTCGAAAGGATTGTACTGTACGAGGCACCGATGAAACCCCCCTGTAACATTTTTTAAGAGACCTTGTTTAAAGAAGTCTTGTATAAATTATAATTTTTATTTAAATAAACCTGAAATGCTTTGTGCTAAGGCGGGGCCCGTGTACTATGGGCAGGCGGCGGCCACCGTCCTCGGTGGGCTGGGGGGCGGTGGGGGGTTTCGGCACGAGGCCCCCTGGGGGGAGGGCAAGGGGGAGAGGGCGGTGGGGAGGGGGTGATGAGGAGGGGGCGGTGGGGCGGGCCGTGTCCAGCAGGAGGCTGGGACCGGGCTCGGGAAGCCAGCAGGCTGCTGACGGCTCGCAGGGAGGGGTTTGCACAGCCCGGCACTGGTGGCAGCGGCAGGGGTGCCATCATCGAGGGTGTATGGGGAGACAAAGCGTCTTGGGGTGCAGGTCCTGGCCCCACCGAGATGCCTTCTGGGGGCCGCGGGCACCTCTGGGACCAGGTGCTACTTGCAGCCTCCCCCAAGGTCTGGGCTGGGGGGGGGGTCCCCGTGGCGCTCGGCGCAGCCGGTCAGAGACGGGATTCAGTGTGACGGGCTTCCTTTGCCGGCCGGCACTTTCATTTGTGCCTGACGGCGGCACGGACCAGGAGCCCCCCAGCCCTGAAGCAGCTGTGCTGGGCGCAGCCAGGGACCAGCCTCCTGCACCCCAGCCCGAGGCAGATGCCTGCCCAGCTCGCTCAGGAGGCGCCAGCGCTGGGGAACCGGGCCCTGTGGGCTGGCTCGGCCTCATGGCGGGCGGCCTGCACCATGCACATCTGTCTGTCCTGCGTGCTGTCCCGGGACTGGGACGCAGCTGCACCCAGACCCCGTCCCTGGGGAGCCGGCCCCTCCCTGGGCGACTGTCCTGACCAGACACCAGACTGTGGTTTTCTCACAAAATTAAACTTCCTGACCCCCAACCCACAGCTCCTGCTCACCCCCCCTCACCCGCCCCTCTTGGCAGCACACCCACCGCCTCTCCTGACGTCGGTCCCCCCCACTTGGCCTTCCGTGGGGAGCGGACACAGACCTCCTCACACGGGCCACCCACTCCCTGGAGGCAAGGGGGGCTCCAGGCCCCACAGAGCGTGAGCCGAGCTTAATCCATCCACAAAGAGCAAACACGTGCCTGGTCACTATTTAAAATGAGCCGACAGAAAAATAAACATAAATAGGTAGAAACAAGGCGAGCTGGCCGCCCGGCCCCGGGCGCCCGCGGAGTTTAATCTGCGCCCTGACCTGCGATGGCTCAGCGTAGGGTTTTTGACTTTTCGGTGGCGTGAAAGCCACACGTGCTCAGTGGGAACCGTCGTTCAGAACCTGAACTTGGACCTCCCCCGGTTGGCGAGATGTGAAATGGGCTTTTGCTAGTGAAAGTGCCTGCACACGCGTCGGGGTGGCTGTGGGGCTCCGGGTCGGGGGTGGGATGCGTTGACGGCCGCTAGGCTGTGCCCGTGGGAGCCGAGCCCTGCCTTCCGCTGGCCACCAGGGTTCAGGAAACTAAACCAGGCACCTTGCTCGTCGTCCTTGCGTCTTTGATCTGGGGGCAGAGGCCCGCAGGGGCCATGGCCCTGGCTGCAGCTCAGAAGGGTCACCCGGAGGGGAGAGGGGGCATGTGGGGACCGACAGGAACACGGGACATGAAATCAGTGAAAATGGTTTTGTTCTTGGTCGGGCCCCCTGCACGCGCCTTCGCCGCGTATTTCACAACAGCCGCCTTCTGTCCAATCACTTTATTACCGTCATCTCAACACATCAGAGCACACGCCACTTTCTAATCTTGAAACCAGCAAGACTAGAGCGGACACCGAGCCACCCTCCCAGCCACAAGGACCGGAGGGCAGGGTCGCGCCCGTCGGGGCAGGCGCTCCGCAGCGATGAGCCAGCCGGCGGCACAGGCGGTCCCGTCTCCGCTGCTGCCGGTCCCACCGGAGCCCGGGGGCGCGGACGGCCCAGCCCTGCAGCTCCTGTGGCCACGTCACCAGCAGCTCTGCTCTTTCCTCCCAGTCACTGGGTTGTGTCGCTCCGTCTGGAGCCTTCACGGAGGCCAGGCCCCGGCATGGGGTGTCTGAGAGGTACTTCTGTCCTGTGAGACGATCGGGGCGCCTCGGGGTTCAGAGGCTCCCGGGTCTGCAGTCGGAGGTCAGCGTGCAGTCGGGAGCCACGGCCCGGCCAGCTGGGCAGCACGGGCCAGGCTGGCGTCTTGTTGGACACAGTGCTCCCTCTCGGGCTGGGCCCGGGCGCAGACTCCGGGCCGCCCGGGGGCTGGAGCGCTGACCAGGGCGGTGATGGCTGTGAGCAGCGGAGTCCACGGGACGTCGAGGCGGGGCGGTCCAGCAGGGGTCCCGTGGGGGGACCCTCAGGAGCGCTTTGCCGCCGGAGATACTGGGTCCCGAGGGTGCGGCCACCACCCCACACGGAGCCGCTGGTCCCGCATCTCCGGCTTCTTCCCAGGAACAACAGGCAGGACAGAAGCGCCAGCGTGTTGTCAGTTCTTTATTCCCAGACCTCCTCTGCCCACCAACCATCAATCCAATCACCTTTAAACTCGGTCTCTTTGAAAAAAAGAAAAGAAAACACTGTTATAGCTGCTCTTGCCTGACGGGGGAGGGGGGGGCGGGGGGAGGATGAACAGGAGATTCACATGCACGTCACACGCCCCGGCACGTGGACTCGGGACGCTGCTGTCTGCCACGCGCTGAGCCACTGGGCCCGGGTGAGAGCCCACGCCGAGTAGCAGACAGCCGTCCAGACGCCCAGCTTTCCCCGTCGCAGGCCAGAGCTCCGTCACACCTTCCTGTCTTTAGACAGAGCCGGGGCACAGGCACCCTTGCTGTCCCCAAGCCGAGCGCAGACCACAAGGCCACGGCACAGACCGGCCCCGGGGGTCAGTCCGGGGCTGTGGCCGCAGCAAACTCAAGCACCAACCATGAAGACACCTAATGACTCCTCTGGTTTAAAAGGACAAAACTGTCAATAAATACGTAGAAATGAAAGGGAAGGTCAGAAAAGAACAAACCCAGATGGGAGGCGGCACCAAGCGCCCCTGGAATGTAGCCCCCCCCCCCCCCCGCCCACGGGGTCTGAAGCTAACATGTCACAAAGGGCGCCTCCTGGCTGCAAAGCATCAGTGTTTCTAACTACACAGCATGGCTCCGCGGGCCGAGGGCCGAGGACATCGGGCGCAGGCTGAGGCTGCGGGGAGAGCGCGACTACTCCGCGTGCCTCTCGCTAGCGTGGTCCCCGCGCGTGGTGCCTGCAGGGCACAGCCGGAAGGAGCAGGAATGTGCCGGACGGTGAGCTCCAGTGGGACGGGGGGAGGGAGCCCACGGCGTTCGGAACGCGACCGTGAACAACTCCAGGCAAGTCTCGCAAAGCTGGTCGGCGTGATGGTGGGCGCCTCCTGCCCAGACCGGTGACGTCGACGGAGGGCCCTCCCACGACGCTGACTGTAAAGCGACTGAACTAGAGCCACTGATGGGCCGTGTATAACCGGCCGTCGGCGCTGACGAAGTCTAAGAAGCCGGCGCCCAGTCCACAGCGACGCTGGGGGAGGGTCGTTAGTGAGATGCAACCCAGAGTCACGTGGAACTGAAAATGCCCGATGCGCCCACAGAATCGTGGACAAAAGGTGTTTTTTCTAAAACCAAGATTTAACTATCAAAAATAAACTAAGTCTGGATGTACGTATCCACATCATTGGTCGGTTGCGTTCTCTCCATTTTCACGCTTCAACGCGCAGCGAGGCGGCGGCGACGCGATGGGGTCTCCGCCGCAGGTTCCGCCTACGGGCCGTCCTCGATGCCGCGTGCGAAGAGCTGGACCAGCTGGCAGTGCACCCTGCAAGACAGGCCGCGCTGACCCGGGCCGGCTCCTGCCCGAGGCGCCCGCCCCCCGCGGACAGCAGGTCCCGTCCTGGCTGGCAGGGCCCCCCGTGGTAAAGCAGCAGCTGCCCACGGGGAGGCCGCAGACACCGGCCTGCTGGCTCTCCTGCCCTCACAGTGGCTGCCCGAGGCCGCGGCGCCTCCGCGTGGACGCCGTGAGCCCAGGGCTTAGAAAGCGGCCGTGAAGGCCATTCGCAGAGTGAGAAGCGAGAGCGCGGGCGGAGACCCAGGCCGCGGGCGTGCGGGTGCGGGAGAGGAAGGATAACATCGAGGGGCCTCGCCCGGCCCGGGTGGCTCACGGTTGAGCATCGACCTATGAACCAGGAGGTCACAGCTCGATTCCCGGTCAGGGCGCCTGCCTGCCTGGTTGTCACACAATTCCCGGTGGCGGGCGTGCCGGAGGCGGCCGATCCAGGGTTCGCTCTCATCATGGATGTTTCTCTCTCGCTCCCTCACCCTTCCTCTCTGACATCAATAAAATATACTTTTTAAAATCGAGGGGCTTCAAAGGCCCATGACGGTGATGGACACCTGGCGTGTCCCCAGGGTTAAGACCGCGGCACCCACAGGGCGGGCGACACCCGGCAGCGTAGGCGCCTGGGCCACACGTGCTCCGGGCGGGGGCTCAGAGCGGCAGGATGCCCAGCGGCGTGGCGCCCCGGCCCCCGCGGTGACGGCGACGTGACGGCCGCTCACCCACCTGACCTCCACGGCGGAGCCGCTCAGCACCTCCCCGTCGCAGTTCCAGGAGCTGCTGGCCGCGCTGCAGCAGCAGGAGGGGTGCTGGCTGCAGATCTGCCGCAGCCCCTGCTTCCCCCGCTCGCCCAGGTCGCCGTCCTCGTCCTCCACCTGCTTCGACACGAACTGGAACTTCTTGATGCGATAAACTTCCACGAAAGTGAAGTCGAACTGGCAAGAGAGGGCTCCCGAGTCACTGCGCGGGGAGGGCGGGGGGGTGGGGGGGGTGGGGGGGGGGCCCTGGCCAGCCAGCTCCTGCCCTCCGCGCGCGCTCCCTCCAGGATGCGGCCCTGCCAGTGCTGCCGGCCGTGCTGCCCAGTGAGTGGGCGGCTTGAGGTGGACAGGAGTCTGGGCCCTGCCTTTCCAGGCACCTGGCTCACCACTGAGCCCTGGGACCCGCCGTGGCCGCCATGGTGACCGCCTGTAGGAACCCGGGAGCTCCGAGCAGGGCCTGGTGGAATTCTTTTATCTTTCTCACAAGAACTAAAGAACCACAGGAAAGCACTATTAGAGGAGTATTTTCACTAGTATAACTAAAGTTTAAAAACATAAAAAGCAAATGACTGGCCCCGCTCTCTGCATGTTCCAGGCAGGCTCGGGGTCTCCCTGTCCTAACTGCAAGGACGGCAGTGGCCAGGCAGGGCCACGGCGGGGGGACGGGGGTGGGTGGGGGTGTCCCCAGCCCCGGCTCAGGAGCCAAATGGTGCCTGTGAGCCACCCGCAGGGCCACACAGATGTCAGTGGGTCGCTTTGTTCTGTTTAAACAGGAAGCGGAGACAGGATGACACAGACGTTCCCGTCTCCTCGTCTCTGTGCTCAGAGTCTGTGCTTTTCAGTGAGATTTACCAGGAGTCACTGTGACTGAGAGTGAAAGCGGCGAAACACAAACACATCGGCCTTCTTTCCAGCGAGCTCAGTGACGGGTTCACGCGGAAGGAGCCCCGACTAGGACCCGCCCCGTGGTCTGCGGGAGGCAGCTCTGCACCGAGTAGGACCCGCCCAACAGTCTGCGGGAGCTGGCTCTGCACCGAGTAGGACCTGCCCAGGGGCCCATGGAGCCAGCTCTGCACTGAATAGGACCCGCCCAACAGTCTGCGGGAGCCGGCTCTGCACCGAGTAGGACATGCTCAGGGGCCCATGGAGCCAGCTCTGCACTGAGTAGGACCTGCCCAGGGGCCCATGGAGCCAGCTCTGCACTGAGTAGGACCCGCCCAGGGGCCCGCGGCACGCTCGCACTCACCTGGTCGCCCTGGTTGGTGTGCCGGACGAGGAACCTCAGGAAGTTGAACCGGGAGCATTTGCGGATGAGGATCAGGTCAGAAGACCCGTCTCCCAAGTGGGCGGCCGGGGACAGGCCCCGGGGACTCCGGGGACAAGCGCAGGACATGTTGGCGGCGTTGATGGCCAGGAACTTCCCACAGATGACCTTCCACTCCTCCACCTCCTCTGCAGCAGAGGGAGCAGCGGGCCAGGCTCAGGGTCCATCCGGGCCACGCCCAGGACGGGCCACGCGCACCCACGTCTGGCGTGGACACTAAGGAAACTGCCACGGAGGCCATGCGCTCGCCGGGACACTTCCTGGCCCTCCCCCGGGGCCCTGACCTGGCCGCCCTCGGACTCTGTGGCCTGGGAGCCGAGAACGAGCCACATTTTCTCACGACTGAGAAGATCAAGGGTAACATCCGGTGACTGTGCAGCCCAGGGCCGTGCCCACTCCTGTCCCAAGGCATCCCCACGAGCCCTCAGAGAGACATCGCGGGCCCACTCCGGGGGCCAAGACCAGGCGCACCAGCCACTGCGATGCCGTGCGGCTCCCAACCTCTCTTCCCTGGGGCCTGGCCCGCAGCCCGTGCAGCTGCCGGAACAACAGCAAGGGGCCGGCCCGGGGGGAGGGGGGGAGGACTCCCGCCTGACCTTCAGGGCACAGGGGGCCCGAGAGGACAGAGCCGCCCAACGTACCCGAGCCCTCCAGGCCGTACAGCGACCGCTTCTGCTCCTCCTCCAGCTGCTGCTTGCTCTGCCTGCAGACGAAGCACCTGGAACACAAGAGGCCGCTCGCTTCTGTCTGGGGCAGGGCGCCTGCGTGGCGCCCACACAGCCTCCCAGTCCTTCCCCGTGGCGGGAGGTGCGGCGTCCAGGGCTCAATTAAAAAGGCTTCTTTGGCCCCGGCCAGTGTTGCTCAGTGGATAGAGCATTGGCCAAAGGGTCCCAGGTTCGATTCCGGTCAAGGGCACGGACCTCAGTTGGAGGCTCCTCCCCAGCCCAGGCCCTGGCTCGTGCAGGAGGCAACCAATCAGTGTGTTTCTCTCTTTCCCTCTCTCTTCCACTCAAAGAAAATCAGCGGAAAAAAATCCTCAGGTGAGGATAAAAAAACCACTTCTTCGACATATTAACTTGAATTCTCAAAATGAGATTTACTTTAAAAAACCCGGGGCATAGGACCCGGCGGGAGGGGTAACGAGATACCCTCTCATCAGGGCGCGTGTGAACCAAATCATAAACCCAGCATCTGGCCCACATCTGGGAACCGCCGCGTCCCTCCCAGCACAGCGGCCGTCCCGCCTTCTCCCGCCTGAGCCCGGCCCGCAGCGAGGCGCTCACCCGGCCCGGCAGGGCTTCCCGTCCCGCGGAGACCCCACCGTGTGCTGCGCCGGGAGGAAGGACACGGTGCCCTCGTAGCAGTGATGCGACAGGAAGGTCTTCAGGCCTGGGGGCGGGCGTGAGGGAGGAAAGCAGCCACGGTCACCGCCCAACACACCTCACGACAGTGTGATCGTCAGGGTGAGCCTCGGGGAGCAGGTCCCCCGGAGGCCTTCTCGGGGGAGCCCCCAGGGACAGGCTCGGCCAGCACCGGGGATTGAGGGCCGCCGCCGGCCCAGCGTGACGGAGTGTGACCCCGTGTGACAGATGCCACGCTGGGCGCCTGGCCGCCAGGGCTGTGTGCGCTGCTGGTCCTGCCTGGGGCTTGCGGTGGCGCGGGTGCCTCTGAAGCCGGGTGTCTGCGTGGCTCTGAGCCACGTTCAGGGCAGGCCCACCAGGTCCCTCTCTGCTCCTCCCAGGCTGTCAGTGTTGCCCCCGCAGCCCCAGCCCTGGCCCCCAAACTCATCCCGGCAATTTGGGCACCTTGTTAGCACGTGGGACGAAGAAGACCAGGGCAACAATGCCACCCAGAGCCGCTCTGGCAAAGCCCCTGTGCCCGCAGCATGCCAAGGCTGGGCCCCCACACGCCACCCCCGAGCACACGGCATGGATCTGACAGCGTCTGGGGGGGCCGCCCTGCAGGGCATGGGCAGCGGGGCCCGAGGGCCACAGCGAGTCTACGCAGGGCCCTGAGCCACGCAGACCGTCACCTCCGTGTAGCCTGGGAGTGACCGTGGTTCCTGTGGCCCCAGCTCCATGAGCAGCTAAGAGGAGGGCGGTTTCAGGGCGCCCAGGTCTGTAGCTACCGGGGAGCCTGCCTGGGTTTGTCTGTTTCAGGGCGCCCGCCTCCCAGGGCACTGTGCCGACAAGGGCACCGACGTGCCACTCGGTTACCTGAGAAGTCGTATCTGATGAGCCCCATCCAGCGCTTCTTCTCGCTGTCCTTGACGATGTCCCCGTAGAAGCCGTAGCCCAGCAGCGACACCGAGTAGCGCAGCAGCGCGCCGTGGTGGTGCACCGAGGACACGTCCATGGGCAGCGAGTCCCCTGCGAGAGAGGCCGGGTGGGGCCGCGCCCTCCACTGGCCGCCGGCCTGTCCCCCCCCCCCCCCCCCCCCGTAGCGCCCAGCAAGTTCTCAGGAGACGTGACTAAGAGGCAGACAACGCGAGGGCGTCACTGCGACATCTGTCCTCTGGGTGCCCTGCCCGAGTCACGTGACAGCGGAGAGCTGCTGCGTGGGTTTGCTGGCGGAGAGGCTCCACGCCTCAGAATACGCAGTCACGCGTCTGAGCGGTCGCAGCCACTCCTGCCTCTCAGCCTCTGACCCGTAGCACAGGGGTCCCTCCAGAGGGGCCGCGAGGCAGGCACACAGGACAGGACAGCGGCGGGCAGCCAGGGACCTTCCAGGAAGGCCGGCCAGCCCGCCCGCCCGGCAACAAGGGGCTGGGCCCTGAGGGAGGGAAAGCCGAATGCAGGGCCCCAGCTGAGCCTGGGACAGAGGGGCAGCCCGGCCAGCGCATGGACACTGAGGAGGGGAGCCGCCAGGTCACGGGGTGCTGGCCCCCCAAGGCTCTGGAAGGGTTCCGAGCAGGGTCTGTGCTTTGCAGGAACCCCTGGCGGTGTGGGAAGATGGGGCAGATGGCAGTGGAGGGGAGCCTCAGGGATACAGAGCCCTGCTGGCAGACGGCCGGGCACGGAGGGTAGGGAGGCTCGCAAGCCCCCACCAGCGTGGGCTGCTCACAGTCCGTGGGCTGGGCGGGACCTACCCACAAAGATGGGCGGGACCTACCCACGAAGATGGGCGGGACCTACCCACGAAGATGGGCGGGACCTACCCACAATGATGGGCGGGACCTACCCACAAAGATGGGCGGGACCTACCCACGAAGATGGGCGGGACCTACCCACGAAGATGGGCGGGACCTACCCACAATGATGGGCGGGACCTACCCACAATGATGGGCGGGACCTACCCACAATGATGGGCGGGACCTACCCACAATGATGGGCGGGACCTACCCACAATGATGGGCGGGACCTACCCACGAAGATGGGCGGGACCTACCCACAATGATGGGCGGGACCTACCCACAATGATGGGCGGGACCTACCCACGAAGATGGGCGGGACCTACCCACAATGATGGGCGGGACCTACCCACAATGATGGGCGGGACCTACCCACGAAGATGGGCGGGACCTACCCACGATGATGGGCGGGACCTACCCACGATGATGGGCGGGACCTACCCACGAAGATGGGCGGGACCTACCCACGATGATGGGCGGGACCTACCCACGATGATGGGCGGGACCTACCCACAATGATGGGCGGGACCTACCCACAAAGATGGGCGGGACCTACCCACAATGATGGGCGGGACCTACCCACAATGATGGGCGGGACCTACCCACGAAGATGGGCGGGACCTACCCACGATGATGGGCGGGACCTACCCACGATGATGGGCGGGACCTACCCACGAAGATGGGCGGGACCTACCCACGATGATGGGCGGGACCTACCCACGATGATGGGCGGGACCTACCCACGAAGATGGGCGGGACCTACCCACGATGATGTGCAGGGCCGATGTCTTTGCGTCGTTGATGCCCACGGTGGAGTAACACACACAATCTGTGGACCCTGAGAAGGGAAAAGAAGGCCCTTAACACATCACAATGATTTTAGAAAACCAAGTTTCCGGCTAAGGGTGCAGCCCCTCCTTTTCCTCCAGGGCCCCCGAGGAAATAAGGAACAAATACGCTTTATCCACAAAATGAATGTTGGGAACAGTGAGATGAACTCGTCAGAAACCCCGAGTGGCCTTGCAACACCACCAACCAGCTCCTCAGCCGGAGGCGAAGCCCCGAGAAACGCCTGCGGCGGCCGGTCCGGCAGCTCAGTGCCCTGCCCTCTGGTCCCCTCCCCCGGGCAGGTGCACAGACTGTGCGGGCGGCGGCTGGCGAAGGTCACGGGCGAGCCGGGGAAGTGGGCACCCCGAGGCAGGTGCCACGCTCACAGAGGCGCACGCCGGCCCCTCCGCGTGCCCTGGCCGAGCCCCGCGAGTGCCGCGGTCTGTACTGGGGTGACCTCAGAGCACCGGCTGCGCCCGGACCCGGGGGCCTGGCAGGGACGCCCGGTCCTCCCAGGTGTGTCCTGCTTCTGAACTGGGTCAGAATCCAGGGCGCGCTCTCGGCTGCGTGGGCAGGGAGCCCGGGCACAGTTCATGCCCGAGTCCTGAACCCCACGCCCGGCGGACTCGGCTTGGGGCAGGGAACCCGGGCACAGATTATGCCCGAGTCCTGAACCCCACGCCCAGCGGACTCGGCTTGTGGCGGGGCTGGGCCGCCGGGATCTCAGGAGACGTGCTGAGGAGCTGGGAGCCCTGGTCGGGGTTCCCCACGAACAAAGCGGGTGGCGGGATCCGCCATCGCACAGCGCGGCCGCCGACCACGCCGGCCAGGGTGGCCCCGAGCCCCCAACAGGCCTCTCGCCGCTGCTGACGTGGGGGAGGCCTGCCAGCCCCGGCCCAGCTGCGGCTGCGGCTCCCGTGGTCCCAGGTGGCACAGAGCCTGTCCCTCGGGAGGCGGGAGCGGAGGGTCTTAATCGCTGTGTGTCGGCTACCCTGGCTCTGACGGCCACTCGCACACACAGGCTCCCACGTCGTAATATGTGTACGTTTTTGTCAACCTTGACTGGAGTGACAGCCGAGTCAAAAAATGAGCCAAAAGGTAAAAGTTTTTAAACGACCGTTTAAGACGACAGGAATGACTGATTCTCAAAATGTCACCCCCTGAGCCACAGCATGGGGTTCCGACGGCCTCCCCCGCCCTCCTCTTCACGACCAAGGGGCCCACACAACAAGCACAACACGCCCGGGAGGACCAGCCGGGAAGGAGCCGCTGAGCCTGCCGGAGCCAGGCCCCAAGGTGGGGTCCCGCCGAGCCTGGAACTTTCCGCAAGTCCTCAGAGCCGCGTGCCCCCCTCGCGTGCCCGCTGCGCTGTTGGCTTCCTTCACCAACCGTCCTTCACAACGGAACACGTCAGACCACCCTCTCTCCTTCATCAGAGGAAATGCCCGGCGGGCGCTGGGTTCTCCGTTGCTCCGGGTCGTAAGACCCCAAACCTTGAAGGTCCCCCTCATTTCTGGGGTTGCCTCTCCTCTAACTGCTCACATCGAGCAGCCATTAAAAGGAAGCTGGGCCCCAGCAGGTTTGGCTCAGTGGACAGAGCATGGGCCTGCGGACTGAAGGGTCCCGGGTTCGATTCCGGTCAGGGCGCATGCCCGGGTTGTGGGCTCTGACTTTGCGTCTCTCTCTCCCCCTCCCTTCCTCTCTGAAATCAATAAAAATACATTAAAAAAGGGGGGGGGTTGGAAGTCCCCTAAGGAACTTCAAGGAGGGCTCTGTTCGGGGGAAAAGCAGGAACCCCTGACCACAGGACACCACCCTTCACCCCACAACACACAGGCCCTTCCGGCCCCATCTCAGCGAGGCCCCCTCCCGTGGGAGGTGTGGCCGGGGCGGGGAGGCCTCCCGGTCAGTGGCTCAGGCCTGGCCCCCCAGGGGCTGGGCTGGACGGGCCCACGTGTCCCCGTCCCAGTTCACTCCGTAGGTGCAGCCGCCAGCTACCGGCTGAAAGAGGGGGGCGGCGCGGAGCCACAGGCATGTGGGTTCCAGAGACCACGCAGAGGGCTCGCCGGGCCGGCCCTGGACGGGGACACACACCCCCTCTACCATCGAGCCCTTCGCAGCGAGCAAGGCAGGTAAACTGAGTTTCTGATAGGTTCAGGGTTATTTTGCTGAAGAAAAAAACAACCCATATTTAAAAAACATTTTTTTTTGTTAATCCTCATCGAGGATATTTTCCCCAATGATTTCTAGAGAGAGTGGAAGGGAGGGGAGGGACAGAGAGAGG
Organism: Myotis yumanensis; assembly: GCF_028538775.1. Taxonomy (NCBI): domain Eukaryota; kingdom Metazoa; phylum Chordata; class Mammalia; order Chiroptera; family Vespertilionidae; genus Myotis; species Myotis yumanensis. The sequence continues at coordinate 213,652,713 of NW_027223754.1, forward strand.
AACGCTGACGTGAGAGAGACACACCGGTCGGTCGTCTCCCACCCAGGCCCCGCCCAGGGCCGGGGAACGAGCCTGCAACCGAGGTACGTGCCTTTGACCGGAATCTAACGGGCCCTTCAGTCGGGCCGACGCTCTACCCACTGAGCAACTGGCAAGGGCTGATTTTACTGATTTGAGAGGAGGGAAGGGAGGGAAGGAGAGAGAGGAACGTCAGTCTGCTGTCCCACGCTTCATGCACTCACTGGCTCCCACAGGCGCCCTGACAGGTGATCACACCCTCACCCGGTGTAGCAGGAAGACGCTCCAACCAACTGAGCTACCGGCCAGGCCGTGTTTTGAAGACTCTGCTGGGGAGTTCACCGCTCTGTGTCACAGGCGCTGAGTGGCCCCGGGGCGCGGGCACTGGGCGCGGGAGGGCGGCCGGGTCCTACCTGCGGGGATGATGCCAATGCGCAGCGGGCAGGGCACCAGCGCCGCCCGGGGCTCGTTCTGGTCCACGCCGGCCATCCTCTGCGTCCTGCCGATCAGCCCGTGCAGGACCTCGCTGAACATGCCGTCCCCGCCAACGCAGACGACCCTGCGGGGGCAACATGGGCTCATGAGGGCCCTGCACGGCCGCCCCCCCACCCCCTCTCCAAGGCCCCTCCTGGCGCTCCTGTGGGGGCAGCCTGTCCCTGAGCAGCACAGGCCCGACTCCTGGGGACAACCAGGCGGCCCGCCACGCGCACACAAGCCTATGTGGGCAGTATGCTCATGCCTGTAACATGCATTCACATCATGTGGGCAGTATGCTCATGCCTGTAACATGCATTCACATCATGTGGGCAGTATGCTCATGCCTGTAGCACGCATTCACATCATGTAGGCAGTATGCTCATGCCTGTAGCACGCATTCACATCATGCAGGCAGTATGCTCATGCCTGTAGCACGCATTCACATCATGCAGGCAGTATGCTCATGCCTGTAGCACGCATTCACATCATGCAGGCAGTATGCTCATGCCTGTAGCACGCATTCACATCATGTAGGCAGTATGCTCATGCCTGTAGCACGCATTCACATCATGTAGGCAGTATGCTCATGCCTGTAGCACGCATTCACATCATGTAGGCACTATGCTCATGCCTGTAACACACATTCACACCATGTAGGTAGTATGGTCATGCCTGTTACATGCATTCACATTATGCAGACAGTATGGTCATGCCTGTAACACGCATTCACATTATGTAGGTAGTATGGTCATGCCTGTAACATGCATTCACACCATGCAGGCAGTGTGATCATGCCTGTAACATGCATTCACATCATGTAGGCAGTATGCTCATGCCTGTAGCATGCATTCACATCATGTAGGCACTATGCTCATGCCTGTAACACACATTCACACCATGTAGGTAGTATGGTCATGCCTGTTACATGCATTCACATTATGCAGACAGTATGGTCATGCCTGTAACACGCATTCACATTATGTAGGTAGTATGGTCATGCCTGTTACATGCATTCACATTATGCAGACAGTATGATCATGCCTGTAACACACATTCACACCATGTAGGTAGTATGGTCATGCCTGTTACATGCATTCACATTATGCAGGCAGTATGCTCATGCCTGTAACACACGTTCACACCATGTAGGCAGTATGGTCATGCCTGTAATGCACGTTCACATTATGTAGGTAGTGTGGTCATGCCTGTAACGTGTGTTTACATTATGTAGGTAGTGTGGTCATGCCTGTAACATGCATTCAAATCATGCGGGCAGTGTAGTCATGCCTGTAACATGCATTCACATCATGCGAGCAATATGCTCATGCCTATAACGTGCACTCACATCATGTAGGCAGTGTGGTTATGCCTGTAACATGCGTTCACACAAGCCCATGGAGGTGGTAAGGCCACAAGGGAAGCGCACATCTAGCCAGTGGTCGCCCTGGGTCACAGGCTCGGGCTCTGCAGGCCTCTCGGCTCACTTCCCACGAGAAACACGCTCACTTTTAGCCGGGAAAAGCGTGCAGAACGGGAGCGAACCAAACCCAGGCAGCTGGGGGACGCAGGAAGCGAGCGGCGCACTCACCCGTCGTAGCTGTCCACGCTCATCTCATACAAGGCCTCCTTGGCGTGGTTGGCTCGCTCCGTGACTGCGGAGAAACGCACGTCAGACCCGTGGGCTCCCACAGCCCAAGGCAGTGGCCCGTCCTGTCAGAACGAGGATGTGCTACCCCAGGAGGCCCCCGCCGGCCACCCTGCTCCCACCGCACCGCCGTCCCTCTCCGGGGAGCCCGCCCCCCGGAGCACGGCCCTCGGGAGACACGGCCCTCGGGAGGCACGGCCCTCGGGAGACACGGCCCCGGGAGGCACGGCCCTCGGGAGACACGGCCCCGGGAGGCACGGCCCCGGGAGGCACGGCCCCGGGAGGCACCACTCTCGGGCGTGTAATTCCCAGCGGACACCGGATGTTGGGAAAGAACCCACTCTCCTCCTTATAGTCTTCCTTATCGTCCACGTTACTGTGAAAGTCTTAGAAAAGCCAAGATGCAGAGAACACAGCAGCAGCCCAGAGCCCGTGTGCCCCGCGTGAGGAACCAAAGCCCGTGAAATTGTGCTGTGTGTGCGCACAAGCCCGCACCCCTCCCGCACCAGACCCTCGCGTTCCCCGTGAGGAGCCGTGTGAGGCCCGCACCCCCCCCGCACCAGACCCTCGCGTTCCCCGTGAGGAGCCGTGTGAGGCCCGCACCCCCCCCGCACCAGACCCTCGCGTTCCCCGTGAGGAGCCGTGTGCCACGCCCACACGTGAGGAGCACATGCCCGTCCTGCCGAGTCACCAGGTCTGCCTTCCCGCTCCCCGTGTGGGGACATCGAGTGCTGTCCGCCGTGCCAGCGGGCACCGTCTTCCTCGGAGGGACTCCGGGAACAGGAGCTCCGGGCAAACCCTCCCGGTTGAGGCCGGGACCGCAGCGGCCCCTCGCCAGGGGCCCGTGGACAGGTTTTCACGGGACGCTCACGGCGCCCGCCCCCCGGGCCCCGGCACCCAGAGCTGCTCAGGGAACTCAGTCACCAACGGGGCATGGCACTCGCTTCTCACAATGTCGCTATCGGTCATATTATTTCTAAAACGTCATCACTGTATCTCTTCCAAGAATTTCTGTCCGTGGTCTTCATCGGTTTATCTTCATAGAGTCACTTCCCGAGAGCGGGCATTGCTAGGGCTTGGCTAGAAACGCTACGTTCTTTATCCGTCTTCTTCTCCTTCTGATTTGTGGGGGGGTGGGGGGGGCGGGGAGAACAACAACCCACATTCTATTTTGTTTAAAATCTCATAGGAGCCCTGGCCAGTGTGGCTCGGTGGCTAGAGCGTCGGCCTGTGGCTGAAGGGTCCCGGGTTCGATTCCCGGTCGGGGCACATGCCCGGGTTGCAGGCTGGATCCCCAGTGGGGGGCGTGCAGGTGCAGCAGATCCATGATTCTCTCTCCTCATTGATGTCTCTCTCTCTCTCCCTCTCCCGTCCTCTCTGACATCAATTTTTAAAAAATCTCCGTCTGCAATCCTGAGTGCCCACATCCGAACGGGCCTCCTGCCTCCCCGGCCGCGCAGCCCCCGCCTTACCGATGACCTCGGTGGAGATGGCGGCCAGCGCGAACAGCGGCGCCACCTTCCGCTCGTAGATCCGCAGGCCCTGGCCCTTCCCTCCGAACGGGTTGATGAACACCAGCAGGCGCTTCGGTCTGCAGGCTGCAAGACAGAGCGTGGGTCAGGGTGTGTGGGTCAGGGTGAGGGGGTCATGTGAGGGGGTCAGGGTGAGGGGGTCAGGGTGCGTGGGTCAGGGTGCGTGGGCTCAGGGTGCGTGGGCTCAGGGTGCGTGGGCTCAGGGTGCGTGGGGTCAGGGTGTGTGGGGTCAGGGCCATGGGTCAGGGTGTGTGGGGTCAGGGTGTGTGGGGTCAGGGTGTGTGTAACGAGCGAGCAACCCAAGCTCCGCACGGAGCGAACGGAGGCGCAGGGGTTGGGATTCCGCGTGGAGCCTCGGGCACGGTACTGACAGGTCAGGGTTGGCGCTGGGGGCTTCCTGTCCGCGCGGAGGGGACAGTGACAGCCCGACGAGGCCCACGCGGAGGAGAAGCGAGAAAAGGCACGAGGCCGGAGGTGGGAGACAGAGCTGAGTCTGCACAGCCTACAGGGACGTCCTCAAACTGCTCCCTAATGAGTGAGTTCGGCAAAGCCATGGGGCGGGAGGCGAAACGCCAAATTCCATTCAACGTCTACACACGAGCTACACACGAGCTACACACGAGCTACACACAAGCTACACACGAGCTACACGCGAGCTACACACGAGCTACACACGAGCTACACACGAGCTACACACGAGCTACACACAAGCTACACACGAGCTACACACGAGCTACACACAAGCTACACACAAGCTACACACGAGCTACACACAACGGCCACAGCAGAGCTGGGAGGACAGTCTTTCCCGCAGACAGGGGAGGGGGGTGTCAGGCCGGTGTCTACACCCAAAGGACGGGAACTCGCACACGTGGGAGGTCAGCTCCGGGGTCATGGGTCTCACGCTTAGAGACGAGGATGCCCCCATGGCCTCGGCGCAGAGACGCCCCGACAGGACCCAGCCCAGCCACAGAGGCTGAGAAAAGACCAATGGGACCAGGTCACAATTAAGACTGTTCACCATCAAGAGAACGGAGAGAAGCCCTGGCCGGTGTGGCTCAGTGGATAGAGCGTCGGCCTGCGGACTGAAGGGTCCCGGGTTCGATTCTAGTCAAGGGCACAGGCTCTGGTTGTAGGCTCGATCCCAGTCGGGGGCGTGCAGGAGGCAGCTGATCAATGATTCTCTCCCATCTTTGATGTTTCTCTCTCTCCCTCCCTCTCCCTTCCTCTCTAAAATCAATAAAATATATATATTTTAAAAAGAACGGAGTGAAGGCAGTGAAATGCAAGCCCTCGACGGGAGAAGGGACCTGTGTGTCCAAGTCCAGGAAAAGCTCCCGACCCACAGCACGGACGGGACGTCCGCACGTCAGTGAGAAAGACGGCCCCACAGAAAGATGGACCGGAACCTGAACAGACGCCTCACAGAGGGCTTCGGGGCGGCCCCACAGAGGCGTGTTCCTCCTTCGCCAGCGTCAGGGAATGCAAACGACACCCACCAGAGAGGCTGAAATGTTCGGGGTGCGGTCGAGATGGGGCAGCCAGAACTCGGCGGTTCCCTGAAGGGAGCTCCGGGACCCCCACTTTGGGAAAGGCGGGCGGTGCCCACTGAGGCCGGACACATGCACCCCGTCCGGCCCAGCAATCCCAGTCCCGGGCAGGCGCCCAAGAGAAGTGCGCGTGTGCTCAGCCGAAGGCACGCTGGGAGGCGTGTGAGAGCCACACGGGAGCTGCCCCGGTGACCGTCACCGCCAAGTGGATGAAGGAACACGCATCACACCACGGAGGCCCGTGGCCGCCAGGGTGACCTCCAGCTCACACCAGAGCCGGGACGCACGTCCCCAACACGGAGCCGAACCCGCAGGCAGGGCCGGTGCTGCGGGCACACACCAGCTGCTCCTCCAACTAGAAAACGCGTAAAAGCCACAGCGGCGCCTCACCTCCAGCTCGGCTACGGGGGCTGAGAGAGGAGGAGGGAAGCAGAGGTCATGGCAGCACACGCACGCATGCATGCACACACACGTACACATGTAGGCACACCTCCGCATGCACGCACTCACACATACATGAGCTCACACGTGTACACACACGTTTATGCAGGCAGGTACCACAGCCACTTGGTCTTTCTCTAAATACAGAGGCTGCATTACCTGGGTTGCAGGTTCGAGCCCTGGCCCGCTCAGGGTGCATGCAGGAGGCAGCCCATCCACGTGTCTCTCTCTCTGCCCCTCGCTCCCTCCCTTCCACTCTCTAAAGTCAACGGGAAAAGATGTCCCCAGGAGAAGATGAACAAAAGTAACAACAATAACAAAACACACACGCAGGCCGTACGTACTCAGCTTGTCCAGCTGCTCCCGCAGCGTCTGCAGCCACAGGTGGCACAGCTGCTCGTCGGCACCGCAGAACGTCACCTGCTCGCACTTCCAGCGGTGGCGGCGGGCCCTCTTCACGCAGTGCACTGCGGGGACAGGAGCGCTGGTTCCCACCCGCACCCCCACCCCCTCCCCACGGGCCCTCTTCACACAGTGCACTGCGGGGACAGGAGCGCTGGTTCCCACCCGCACCCCCACCCCCTCCCCACGGGCCCTCTTCACACAGTGCACTGCGGGGACACGAGCGCTGGTTCCCACCCGCACCCCCACCCCCTCCCCACGGGCCCTGCTCACGAAGTGCACTGCGGGGACAGGAGCACCCCCTCCCCACGAGGCCCTGCAGGACGGTGGCGGCGCCCACCACAGCCGGGAGCCCCACACGCCCCGGAGCTGGTCCCCACGGACTAGTGGGGACCCCCACGCCCACCAGGGAAAACCCTCTTCCTCGGCCTCCTCACCAGGTAAAACGGTAAAGGAAAGGAAAGGTGCTCAACACCAGAACATTAGCTGCAGCCGGGAGGCGGGGAAGGACACAGGGAGCCCGAGTACAGAAAACGAGGAAACGCTGAGCTGGAGAAACGCTGGGCGGGCAGCCATGCGGCTCCGTTACCTGTGAAAGCGAAGGGAGGCTCCATCTTCTGCCACTTCCCGCTGCCCTGGGGCTTCCCGTGACCGTCCGTCTCCTCCACGGCGACGATCTCCGCCACGGGCACCGAGCAGGCGCCTGCAACGACACCGGCCGCGCGTCAGAGCGACTCGCCCAGCGCACGGAGCACAGGAGGCCCGGCTCCACGGTGCGGGACCGACGGCTTCCCTTTCTTTTTTTTTTTTTTTTTTAAATATTTTTTTAAAAAATATATTTTACTGATTTTTTACAGAGAGGAAGGGAGAGAAACAGAGAGCCAGAAACATCAATGAGAGAGAAACATCGACCAGCCGCCTCCTGCACATCTCCCACTGGGGATGTGCCCGCAACCAAGGTACACGCCCTTGACCGGAATCGAACCTGGGACCCTCCAGTCCGCAGGCCGACGCTCCTCTATCCACTGAGCCAAACCGGTTTTGGCGGCTTCCCTTTCTTTTTAAAAAAATATATATATACACACATTTTAATTGGTTTCAGAGAGGAAGAGGAAGGGGGAGATAGAAACATCAATGATGAGAGAGAATCATGATCGGCTGCCCCCTTCACGCCCCACACTGGGGATCGAGCCCGCAACCCAGGCCTGTGCCCTGATGGGAATCGAACCCTGACCTCCTGGTTCACCGGTCAACCCTCAACCACTGGGCCGCACCAGCCGGGCTGCTTTCACGTTCTTCAGAAACCCAAAGGCCAGAGGAAAAGTCACATGTGATTTAAACTCAGAGCTCAGTAAGTTCGGGGAACTCAGCGTCACCAGGAGACGGCGCGTTTCATCCAACAGAGTCACCAAAAGCAGGAGACTCCCAGGACCCGCTCGGCCCCTCAAGCTGCAGGGGCTGCCGTCCGGCCGCCACGGCCCGCCCTCTGGGGAGAGACGGTGGAGAACCCGGGGGAGTCCGTCCTCAGCGGCTCAGAAACCCCAGTGGGCCGAGGCACACAGCACAGCCCGGCCGGACTGCCGGACCTGGGGCCACGCCGAGGCGGAGGCCGCGGCGGAGCAGGGGGTTGGTCGCATCGGCGTCGGCGGGAGATGGGGAGACTTGGCTGGACTGAGGCGGCTCGAGCCCCAGCCATCCTATCCTCTGGGAAGCCCAGGAGGAGGCGGCCCGAGCTGTGTGGGCGGTTTGACAGCTGTGATCACAGGACTGCAGCCGCCTCCAGGAGAGGCCTGGGTGAGGCCCAGGTGAGGCGGGTGGAGGCGCAGGACGACCGCCTGGGGCTGACGCCCACAGAGCACAGGAGCAGGAAGCAGCCCGAGGAGGGCTCCCAGCCAGAACCCCAAGGTCACACAGGGTGCAGGCTCCCCTCAGGTCTGGCCGCGGGGACATCAGCGAAGCCACCCTGTCCCCTGAGGACGGACAACTCGCCCTCACGGGCCACCTACACGTGCTGGCGAGGCCCCCGTGTTCCCTGCCGAGTGCACCCAGCTCACGCAAACCGGGACCACGGATTAGTGGGCGCGTGGGAGACGCCAGCGGTGGGCGCGTGGGCACCGCCATTTCCCCCCAGCACTGCGGCTGCTTGCAGTCTGCACGACCTTCACTGCCCGAGGCTGGATAAGAAAGTGAAGGTCTGTGGGGGGAGCGGCGAGGAGATGAGAGGCCACAGCGCCGCCTGGAAGGTTCCCTCCCAGACCAGACTGACCCTGGCGGGAGGCCAAGGCGATGCCAGCAGCAAGCAGGACAGAACGCCCTCCACACAGATGGGTCCCAGGCACGGGTCGTCTGTCAGTCCCCAAGCACGGGCCGTCCGTCAGTCCCCAAGCACGGGCCGTCCGTCAGTCCCGGGCACGGGCCGTCCGTCATTCCCCGGCCATGGCTGCAGCAGCGACCCTGCCACGGGGCCAGGACCCACAACACCTGCCGTGCCCTCGCTGAGCCCACACTCGCCACCTCAGCCAAGTGGAATGGTGCCCGGGATCCCAGTCAGCGCCGGCTGGTCCCGGGGCTGGGCCCGGGCTGATCACGGCCCCTCTGTGCACGGAGCACTGGTCACGGCTCCCGGAGTCGCCTTTCTCTGTATAAAGTAGCAACTGCCGCCCTCGGTTAAGGGAACGTCTGAGTGAGTATCTGCTGGAATGGACGGCACCTGAAGGACAGAGCCCCTGGGGCCTCCCCAGACACGGCTGCCCGCACCCCGGGCACCTCGGCCAGACGCTGGCCAGTGTCGCCCGGGGCAACCACGGCCTCATGGGCCAATGTGCTTAGCAACCCCTCCCCGGTTTCCTCATCCTCACCTGAGGCTATTTTTTCCACTGATATTTTTTTTTAGAGAGTGGAGGGGAGGGCAGAGCGCGGGGGGCGGGGGGGGCGAGATACATCAATGTGAGAGAGACACATCGATTGGTTGCCTTCAGCACATGCCCCGACGGGGGGCCAGGGATTGAGCCTGCAACTGAGATGCAGAAAATTCCAAGCCAGGGAGGCCGGTGCTGGGGCCCTGTGGAGGCGGCACTGCTGTGATGTTTCCCGCGCTCTCCTGCCCCCGAGGTCCCGGGTGCACGGGCCAGCCCTGGTGTATCCGTGAGGGCCTCGCACCAACCGTCTGAACCTAACCCTGTCTGTCCTACTCCCCCCCCCCCACCCCGCACCCCCAGGCGGGGGAAGACCGCTCTGTCTGCGGGCTCACTGCCCAGCAACCCCAGTGCCTCTGACTCCCTCCCTGCCCGGCCCCTTGGGCCACCCCCGGGCGTGTGTGCGCCCACTGAGGCCCAGAGACGCCATGTGGACCCGGCACACTCCGCCGGACCCTTCTGTGGCCGCGGCTTCTCCCCGGGCCGCTCCTCACACAGGTCTGGGCCGGTGCCCGCCCAGCCCCCTGTCCCTGCCCAGGTCCACTCCCAGGCCTGGGCTTTTCCTGTGAACGGGAGGTTCTGGAGGGCAGGGCAGAGCCGGGCTCCTCTGGGTCCGCAGTCTGGGGGTTCAGGGGCCGCATGAACCCTGCACTGCGGACCCTGCACCCACAGAGCCAGCTCCAGGGCACACGCACTGCCACAGCGGACACCCCGTCTGCCTCCCACTCCCCACACCGCGTGCCATCCTGTGCCAGCATCCCCGTCCCCGGACCAGAGGCCCGGACCTCGGGGCCCCGTGTGAGCCTCAGCAGCCGGGGCTGGGACCGGACTGAGTCCTGCTCCCTCCCTCACCGCCGGCTATGAAAGGCCCGTGAGGGCTACAGACACGACCCCACATCCGTATCCTCGACTGGGCGAGCCCCAGGGTCTCGCTGTCCCAGATCTAGAACACGCCACCATGAGCCCCAAAGGCCCATCTCTGAAATGGGGGTGACACTAGGATCAGTCCAAGGGTGAGGCGAGGACTCCGGGCAGCACGGAGCGCTGCAGCACGGGCGTCAGCATAAACAGACGTAGCATGAAGACCCCAGCTCCCGTGGGAGGGGGGAGGGGGAGGGGGGAGGGGAGGCAGCCCCGACCACTCACCCCTCCGCTGATCGGATATTAACCAAGGGCTCTAGCAGCAAACAGCAGAGGCCAGGCCAGAGAAGCCTGAGGGGGAGGCGCAGGGTGGTGGGGGGAGTCCCCGAATGTCCCTTCCCTCCTCAACTGTGACCCCAGGGCAGCCTGCGATCCCTAACAGCAGGTGGAGGCAGACAACAGCACCCGGGAAACCCATCCCAGAGGGCGGCCGGAGGGGCCACAGTGCGGCCGGAGGGGCCCATAGGGTCACAGCGCGGCCTGTGGGGCCATAGTGCGGCCGGAGGGCCTTGACTGCGCCGACTCGCCCCTGGCCGCCCCGTGCAGAACGGCAGGAAGCACAGAGGGGCCTTGGGAGCTGCACTGCCACCCGAGCCAGCACCCAGGGCCCCGGGGCAGCCCACGTGGGGGAAGATGAGACGATGTGGGGCGACCCGCACGTGTCCTGGGGCCCCTCCAACCATCGGAGACCAACCTGCCACCTGGGCCCTGTGGACGGGAGGGGCCATGTGCTACCCTGACAGCTCAGGGGAGGCCTGCGGAGCCGTCTTGCAAACTCAGAGAACTAAGGTCACCACAGGGATGGTCTGAAATTAAACTGTAACTAAAGCAGTGATGGTGGGTGATCACCTCCTGGGCCAGTATCTTCCCTGACAAGGTCAACCTTTACCTTCACTGAGCCCACCTGTCTTTTTGCATCTATGAGAACAGACTCTTGACATGTCTGGGTAACTTGTAACTTCCCTTTTTCTGGACCCCTTGGGGCACAGCCTAATGTGCTGGGCGCCAGGAGAGAGACCAGAAATTCCTTCATTATCATGTTAATTGTTCCTGCACCCACCTAAGCATGTGTCCATCATTTTACTTTTCATCCAATCCCAGGGGTTTCCCTGCTTTGCCTGCTCCCGCCTCTCTAGTCTATCACCAACGGGTTCCCTGCAGACCACCTGCGCCCCTCCTTTGACTGGGATGTATAAACGCAGATGAGAAACGCCCTCCTGTGGAGCATCGTCCCAATCCGCTGAGGTTCTGCTTCCCGGCAACTGTCCACAGTTTGGCTCAATAAACTCACAATTCTTTACGGGTTTGAGTGTTTCTACGGTGACACACACACGTTGACACCAGGAACCTACACCTCTGGGTGTCCGGGATGATGCTCCGACCAACCAAGGCACCCGGCCCGAGCCCTCCTGGAGTCACTGGCCCCTCGGGCAGGTCTGTGTGCAACTGGTTAGACTAGAGAGACACCCTGGGCAGCCTGCCATGCACACGCTGTTCCCACAGGCTCCCTCTGCCCTCGCGGCCCAGGGCACGGGGGGGGGGGGGGGGGGGGGGGCGGCAGAACCAAGTGGGCGCCCCCAACGGTGGTGGTATTCCCCAGATGCGCGATGTGCGTTGGGAAGGTCAGAGGAGTTTTAGCCACGTGGACCCGCTGCTTGTACATCACACGGTCACTCCTCTCAGCAGCAGGGGTTTAGCGGAGGGTCAGGCTGGCTCCCGCCCGCTGCCTGCTCGTATCGATAAAGCTTTATTGGCGCGCAGCCGCACACCTTCATTGGCACGGCTGCCCGCAGCTGCTTTTCCTGCTGAAACAGCAGAGCTGAGAAACGGTGACCCACAAACCCTGAACTGTTTGCTGTCTGGCCCTTTAAGACAGGGCCGCTGACCTATTTTAGAACAAACGGCAGTTCACCTTGGAGCAATCTCAGGACAATGGCAGTTTCTCCGCCAGCTGCTAAGTCATGTGACCTGACGAGACCCGGGGAGGACGCAGCTCCGGGACCCACCAGCCTGGCCGGACCTCGGGGCTCTGTGGCTGCCCACGTCTGGGGACACACTTTACACACAGCCACAACCTGCCCGAGGAGCTGGCCACCTGCCGGGCGTCCCAGGCGGAGCCAGGGCAGTGGCCCCCTGCCCCCCCCGCCCCCCCTAACCCCCCCCCCACACACGGCTCCCAGCCCCAACCCTACAAGACCCCACTCGGAGCCTGAGTGCGTTCACTGCCGGGGTGTAACCCAGACACAGTTTCAGTCTGTTTCAAGTTCAACCGCTTTGCCAGGTTTCCTGTTTGCAGTCACCCCACTTCCGCCAGGGAGCACATGCTGGCTCCCAGCTTCCTCGCAGGGCCTCACGGGGTGACGGAGGGCCGGCCCCCAGTTCCTTCTGCTCCTGGACTCTCCTCCCGGCAGGAGGCGCCTGCACCCAGAGCCGCTCCCTCGGCACAGCCTGCGCCTGCGGGCCATCAGGCCGGGCTCCCAGCTTTCTCCTCTGAGAACAGGAGAAGGTGGGGGGGCTCAATTCACCCCCCCCCTCCCGCCTGTGCCCGGAGCTGCATGGTGGCCCCCGGCCTGGCCTCCGGGGCCCTCCTAGAACCTGTTTTTGCACAGCTTCCATCCCTACGTCCCCACCGGCCACCGTCCGTCCAGCTGGGCGCTGCACTCTGCTCACGGAACCCAGTGTCCGGTGTGTGTCTGCCCTCCTGCCTGGGGGCCTGGGGCCTTTTGGGGGTGCAGTTATGAGGAAACGCACAGAGCTGGCAGCTGTGTTCCCACACCGCGGTGGAGAGCAGAGTGGATGAGCACAGGCCGTTCCCTGGAGGAAGTCCGGAGGCCCAGCCTCCCAGGAAGGGGGTACCGTCAGGAAGCTGGGATGCACCCCCAACAAAGTGCTCACAAGAGGAGCAGCGGACCCCCCCCCCCCCCGCCCCCCGGGGGACTGCGCCCGCTGCGGAGTGGGCAGCCTGCAAATGCAAGGGGACCAGGAGGGGCCGCTGCGGCCGCACCAAGCTGGATCTGCTGACCCGGAGCCATAATAGCAGCCTGCGGAGGTGCCAACGCGGCAAGAGGCAGGGAGCATCCCACAGGGAGGGGGGGCCCCTCAGGCTGGGGGTGGCCACGCCAGCGGCTGCTCACAAGCACAGCAGCCGGACTGGGACCCACCAAGCCTCCAGCTCCAGCCACCGGCTGGGCCAGCGACTTAAACTGTCCGTGGCTCAGTCCCTTCATTTGCAAAGCAGAGGCGGGCTGTTTGCAGGGGCCCCTCGTGGCGGGCACTGGAGGGACCCCCAAACAGGACGATGGAGGCGGTGCCTGGTCATCCTTAGGCCCAGAGCCACGGGAGCCGGCCCGGCTCTGTTCTCCTGGGCACCACAGGGCAAGAACTAGACGGAGGGCTCCGGTGGGGGCCGCCAGGAAGCAGAGCGTGGCATCGCTCCCAGGGGGGACGTCGGAGCGACCCCACAGGAGCAGACGCTCGGACACCCAGCCACAGGCTTCTGGTGACTCCAAGGCCAGAAACCAAACGGTGGTCAGGGCCTAAGGCCACGCTTGCCCATGGTCGACCGACATTCCAACTCTGCCCCGCCTGCAGACCCCACAGCCTCAAGGTCAGAAAGCCCCCGCAGCACCCACCACAGCGCCCCCTACTGCCCCAAGGTGTGGAAAAGGCATCCCAAATTCTGACCCCCACCCCCCAACCCAGTCACGGAAACCATGAATCCCTGCTCCCCCGCGCCCTGCCCCCGAGACTTCAGTCGGCCACAAACCCTAACCCAGCCCTGCTACCCTCGCTCCGGCAGGACCAGGCCAGCAGCTGCCTGGCCCTGCTCTGTCCACTCTCCCCCCAGGGGCCACAGGGCCTTGAAGAATGAATGTGAGGCCGGAGGAGGTGGCAGGGACTCCCATGGCACCCACCGTAAAAGGCCAAGTCCCACCTCAGCCCCTGCCAGTACAAGGCCCGGGCGCCCTCCCCCAGCTCTCCCCCATCCCTCTCCCCCGATCCATGCTGGCCTCCTGGCTGGCCTCAGGGCCTTTGCACTGGCTGTCCCTCCTGCCTGGACCATCTCTCCCCACAGCGCTCTGGTCTCTCCAGGTCTCTGGTCAATGCTGCGAGGGAAGCGAGGGCTGCTGGGACCTCCTGCCTCCCGGTGACCTGCCCCCCTGCTGGGCTCTCCTCACAAATACACGCTCTTGCACCCCCCGCCTGTCCTCTCCGCAGGCTGGGGCCTGCCCCGCCCTGCCCCGCAGGCCTCCAACAGCAGCCTGGGGACACGCTCACACCTGCTCACCTGCTCACACTCGCGCCCAGGCTGTCCTGGGCCTGGCCACTCCCCTTCTCACTGTCCACACCTGGTCTCCTGCAAGCCCCGCCTTCCCGGGATCAAATGACATCTCAGCGCTCAGCTCAGGGCGCCCTGTCCTTGTCCACGTCCACCCGGTGTCCTCCAGGCCCCGCATCCTCTCCTTTCTTCTCTGAATTACACTCTCCACAGGGAGGCCTGCAGAGGCCACGTGGCCGGCCAGACCCCCGAGAGCCCCACCCCCGGCGATCTGGGCGGCGGGTCCCCATCCCCCCCTTGGCTTTTCCCCAGAACCAGCCCCTGCCCGCCCAGAGGCCGCCTCCCAGGCTCGGGTCCCATTCGGAGGAGCATCTGCCCCGGGGTGACCCTGACACACCTGGGGCTGCGGGCGCCCCTCGGATGGCTCATCACACTGGTCCCCACGGTGCCCTTCGGCTCCCTGCGGGTCGCCCCAGGGAGGATGCGGTGCCGGAGCCCCTCCCCTCGCCCTGCAGGACCGCACCCTCCGGCCGCCCTCCCGCACGCCTGCCCGCCCGCCCGCCCTGGTCCCTCTGTCCCGGAGGGAACGGGCCTCTGCGCCCCGCCAGCGGCCTCCGCGCCCCAGCGGCCCCCTCCGCGCCCCTCCTCCCGGGCCCTCCGCTCCCCGCCCCCACGTTCCCTTCCCCGCGGCCTCCCCGGCACCCCCCGCACCCCCTGCCCCCGGCGCCCACCCCCACCCCGGGGCCCGCGGACACTCACCCGCGCCGGGGACGCCGGCTCCGGGCCCGGGGCTGGGCCACCAGCGCAGCAGCGCCCGCGCGGGGTCCAGGCTGACGGCGCAGCGCTGCCGCTTCACCCACAGCACCGAGCGCAGCGGCTCGGCCGCCCCCATCGCGCCGGCCCCGCGGGCGCCGCTCGGCCGGGCGGGGGGCGACGGGCGGGCGGGGCGGACGCCGAGGGGCGCGGGACCGTTAGCGGCCCCTGGAGCCCGGCCGGCGGCGGCGGCGGCGCGGGGCGGGCGGGGCGGGCGCGGCGTTGCGTCACCCCGTACGCCGGCCGCGGGGCCGAGGGGGGCCGAGGGGCGGGCGGGGCGAGGGGGAGCCGCGGGGGCCGGGCGTGGGTGCGAGGGGGTCGGTGGGGGCCGAGGAGGGAGCGGGTCCGGCGGGTTCGCGCGGGCCGGGCCGGGCCGGGGAGCCGAGCTGGGGAGCGGCGCCCCGCTGGCGGCTGGTGGCTGGGTCCCTCCTGCAGCCGCTGGCGGAACTCAGCAGCGCCTCCCGGCAGGTCCCGATGACAGCGGGTCCCCCCCCTCCGGGCAGGTTCGGATGACAGCGGGTCCCCCCCTCCGGGCAGGTCCCGATGACAGCGGGTCCCCCCCTCCGGGCAGGTCCCGATGACAGCGGGTCCCCCCTCCGGGCAGGTCCGGATGACAGCGGGTCCCCCCCTCCGGGCAGGTCCCGATGACAGCGGGTCCCCCCCTCCGGGCAGGTCCGGATGACAGCGGGTCCCCCCCCTCCGGGCAGGTGCCGATGACAGCGGGTCCCCGCGCAGAAATGCCGCCCGGGCACCGCGGGGCGGGGAGGCCTGGGCCCAGTGGCCCGGCCCTGGGAGTGGGCGGCAGGGGCCCACGCCATCCGGGTGCAGCCACCTCCGGCGGCACGTGGCTTGGGCCCCAGTCCCTTCTCGGACCCCTTCCTGCCCGGGCTGGGCGGGCCTGCCGTCCGGGGAATAAGCTGGGAGACAGGGCGGGCGGCCTCGGGGGGAGGGGCTCTGTGAGGCCAGGTGGACGTGGCCACCTTCTCCCGGGTCCAGGGGTCCCAGGTGCCTGCACCCCAGGCTGAGGGCAGAGCCCCCCAGAGGAGGCTGGCTCAGAGACCCTCCAGGCTGGGGCTGCGGAGAGCAGCGGGGGGTCCCACAGCCCCTGGCCGGGTGCTTGTGGCCAGCCTGCGAGGGGGATGCTGGCGTGTGAGCACCTGGGAGCCACCAGAGCCAAGGGGGCCTGCAGGCTGCAGGCAGGGAAGGCTGGCTGGAGGAGGAGGCCTTCCTCCTGGGACCCTGGGGGGTGGGGAGGGTAAGGCAGCTGAGCCCTCCCCTTCTGACCAGGCCCAGGAGAGGGAGCTGCTGTTCTGAGCCCAGATTCAACCCTCCCCTTCGCGGGGGTCTTCCCCGACCACCCCCCCAAGCCATCGCTGCCCCGGGAGCAGGCCTGCCCGCCTTGGCTCCAGGAGGCATGACTCGCCCTCCCCTGTGGCCCTGGTGTCAAGAGCAGCCCCGGCACAGCCCGCACAGGGCACCTGCCCCAGATTGATCAGTGAGGAAGCTGAGCTGAGAGAAGGCAACGTGCCTTAAAGGCACAGGGCGCAGAAGTGGCAGAGGTCTGGCTCCAAGGGCCCCAGCCACCTGCCTCCCATCAGCTCTCAGCCCAGCGTCCCCTGGGTGCCTCCCACCGGAGCCTGCCCAGCAGAGGGCGAGCCCACATCCTGGCCGCCTGTGCCTGGCACCGCCTAGCCACCTGCACGGGTCTGATCCTGCCAGCACCCAGTGATTCACGCTTCCCCGGGAGCCCGGCCCAGCTCCAGGCGGGCGCTGGGAGCACAGAGCAGGGCGGCCACAGGGCAGAAGGTAGGATGTGCGTCCCAGCCCCGCCCCTGGGCAAGGCGGGCCTGGTCTGCCCGCCGGCCTCCTCCCTCCCACGCGGCTGCTCCGCGGCTCCAGAAATGTGGACGTGAAACTTCTCTGGAAGCCAGAGCTGCGTGGGAAGGACAATGCAGGGAGGGGCGGTGGGCAGGGGCCCGGGATGCCCGCCTCCCTGCCCCGGCCTCTGCGGCCTCCCTGGACCGGGCTCCTTGCCCGTCCTGGGTTATTCAATGGAGGCCCGCTAACGCCCGTGGAGTCCTGGGGTCTGAGTCGGGGGCCTGAGAGATAAAACACCTGGACCCCGGGGGCCCTGAGGCGGGACCCTCGCCCTCCTCACTCCAAGCTCAGAGGCCAGGCCCGGGTTCTCAGTGCTGTTATGGGCTGAGGTGCGTCCCCCTAAAATTCACCTGTTGAAACCCTCACCCCCTGGCCCTCAGAATGTGGCTGTATTTGGAGACGAGGCCTTCAGAGAGGTGGTGACGATAAAGTGAGATCGTGGGGTGGGTCCCCACCCAACTGGACTGTGTCCTTATACGAGGAAGTCGGGGCGTGCAGGGGCCAGGGCGCCCGGGCACAGAGGGAGCTGTGTGAAGAGAAGCGGCCTCGGCGGAAACCCGACCTGCCGGCACGGACCTCGGGCCTCCAGCCTCCGGGAGCTGGAACGGAGAGGAAACCGTTTCTGACCGTCCAGCCACGCAGGCTGTGGTATTTGCCACCCCAGCAAAGTAACACGGTGGCCGTCCGCCCTGGGGGGAGGGGGTAATTCTGAGCTCAGTGGGGAGGGGCCTGGCTCACGCAAGACAAGACCCCGGGGAGAAGGTCACGAACCAAGGCCAGGCTTTCGTGAGGTGCAATTCCTGCAGTTGAGCTAATGGGGAGAGGGCTGGGCCGGGGTCAGGCCGGGGCTCAGCACAGCCCTGGGCCATGGGAGGCAAGAGGCAGCTCTGCCCGAGGCGCTGCCGGGCCTGCCGCCCGGAGCTGGCTGTCTAGGCTCCCAGAACCGTCCACACCAGCCTTCAAAGGCCCCGAGACCCAGTTCCGCTGACAGCGTCCCCGCCCCCTGGCCCACCTCTGCCGGGCACAGGCCCCTCCCACATGCCTTTCCTGGAAAGCCCACTCAGCCTCCCCTCCCCCACCTCCCCTCCCTCATGCCACTGAGTGCCCGGCAGCCCACAGTGTGGGCACCACCCCGCGGGGCTCCCCGCCCGGCCGCCGCGTGCAGGGCTACAGACTGTGCCCGCCCACCTGTCACGGTGGAGGTGGCCGGGCTGCCAGCTGGGCCGGAGAGCCTGGGCTCAGCCCGCGGCCGGGAGCCTCCGTCAATCAGCCTGCCACCCGCTCGCAGCCACCTGTCCCTGTCCGGTCTGCAGGCTTGGGCTGCGGCCCACGTCTGGGCAGCTGGTCGAAGCCAGACATCCTGCCCCGCCAGGCAACACCCACGGCATCGCCAGGTGACCTCGCACGCTGGCTGCCTGGGCCCTGAGGTCCTGCCTACACGCACGGCATTGCCACCCAGCACCCCCTGGGTCATCCATGCCAGACCTGCTGGCCCTGCCCGCCCAGAGCCCTGGTCGCCACCGGGGCCAGGCACCCGCCGCACCTGCCAGCACCATCCCCTCCGTGGCCTCTGACCTACTTTCCCTCCGTCCCAGGAGGCCCTGGCCTGGTTTATGGTGACTGCTGTCTACATAGACCGGGCTTCCTCCCCGTCAGGCAGCCACAGGACCTGCCGCCTAAACATCTGGGTGGGGCAGGAGACACCGCACCAGCCGACGCGTAGGCTGCCAGGCACGTCCCCTCTGCCCTCCCCCTGCCCTCCACCCTGGAGGAGGAGCCGTCCAGCGGCGGCGCATCAAGGCTGCCTGCCTGGAAGAAACATCCGGGCCCACAGAGGCCCAAACGTGGAGCGTGAGCTGCTGGGTGACAAAACGCTCATCCCTCCGTGGCACCCGTGGCCCGGACGATCATCGCGGGGCCTGGGAGCGTCTGCCCACTTACAGACGGGAAGACTGAGGCCAGGGAAGGAGCCTGACCTACAGAATTCACACGGAGAGGTCACTAGATGGGGGTGCTCCCAGGCCGCTCTGGTGGGAGAGTCTGGAGTGTGAGAACAGAAGCCGTGTGGGCTGTGGCCTGCGCCCGCAGCTGGCACTGCCCGGGGCACCGGGGCAGGAGCAGTCGGTTCCACCCTCCAGGACACGCAGGACTGTCCTGCCTGACCTGCTCTTGCCCCCACCCAGACTCAACTCCCGGAGGTCAGAGGCCGCACCTGCCCCCTCGGGGCTCAGTCAGTGAGGCGGGGCAGCCGAAAACAATCCCCAAAGCGGCCAGGGACCTGGGCTCCAGGCACACCCGGGAGCCGCGGGGAGCACACCAAGGGGAGGACCCCAAAGGCCATGTTGGGGTTGGATCTGGCCCCCTTGGGCTCCCAGGTTGCCGGGCCCCTGCCAGGCCCCTGCCAGGATGCCTGTCCCTGTACTCGGCACCAACCCTCCTGCATCCTCAAGGTGATGCTCTGAGGGGCGGACAGTCCTGGGGAGCCGAGGGACCGGGTCAGGGTGACCTGCGGACTCGAGGTCCCTCCCACCACCTGGCCACCTGTGGGCAGCATTCCGGTTTCCTCCTGTGGGGAGCCGGCCAGCCTGCCTCCCTGGGAGGTTGGCCTAGAGGCAGGCGCTCCGGATAAGGCCGGTTCCTGTTGGGTGAACTCTGGGGCGGCTCCCGGTGGGAGGGACACCCCCCGGCCCCCGTGCCACTGGAGGAAGCTGGGCAGTGGGGTGGGTGGGAGACCAGAGACCAGAGCGCGGGCCTCCTTAGGGGCAGGGAGAGCCCAGGCGGGCGGCGGGCTGTGGGCGCCTCCCCGGGTCTCAGCACAGGGTCCGCTTGGGGTGCAGTGTGGTCTGACTCCTGTTAGGGGCTGGGAGCTGCTGCAAGGTCCAGCCGCAGGAGTCGGGGGAGGGGTGCTGGGGAGGCCCCCATCCTGGCGACACCTGTGCCCAGCCCTAGTTGCGAGAGGCCTTTGTCCCCCTGGTTGGGTGTGATGCCCTTGTAATGAGCTAATCTAGATTATAAAAGGCCTGTGGCCCTAACGACCAAAGACCGGCGCGCACGGGTGGGCGGGACCACTCGATTTCGCGTGCTGGGCTTCTAGTTATTAATAATAGGACAGGAGCGAAGGGAAGGCCAGGCATTACAGGCATGTTCCCTGCAAAACACTGGGGGAGGGAACCACAGAGTGAAGACACGCACGTCCAGTGAAGCCGGGAAGGCGGGAAGGTGCCTGCTGTCAGCTACACCTGGGAACAGAGGTCATTGGCCGGAGTGGGCATGGCCACGGCGGGGGGGGGGGGGGGGGGGCCGAAATGGGGGTATTAATCCTCTGAACAAAGAAGTTGGCTCCTCTCCGCACGCTGGGCTCGTGGCTCCCCTTGGCTTCCTGGCGTTCTCCGTGTGGCCCACGCCGTGGACCCCCACCACGGACTGATGCTGGCCCCGACCCGGCTCCACCACGGAGAGGAAGCGGCTTGGCGTCTCGCTCGGCTGCACCCCAGCCACACCCCCAGCCGCACATCTATGGCCCGAGCAAGGGGATGGGACTCGCAGAGCCGTAAACTGCGATGTTCAGGCCGATAAGGCAGCTCGCCCAGCCTGTTTATTTGCCTTTTTATAAGGAAAGTCCATAAAAACAGAGAGCGACATGGCAAAGGCCCGGGAGCCAGGTGGCCCGACTCATCGGGGGGCAGGGAGGGGCACGGCGACGTCTGTTAAGGGGCGTTGAGTGCGTGGGGACAGGGGGCAAGGGAGGGGCACGTCTGTTAAGGGGCGTTGAGTGCGTGGGGACGGGGGGAGGGCAAGGGAGGGGCTGCTGGGGAGAAACCCTGCTTCCCACAGGCCCCAGTGCAAGCAGCCCCCCCCCCCCGGCCCCAGGAGACACCGGACGAGGAAGGACAGTCTGTGTCCAGTTCACAGGTTTTGCAACATAAACAAGGGGCGTCACACTGAGTCCAAAGAGGAAAATACAGAAAGGAGGGGAGAAGGTCAGTGGAAACAGGCCGATCCCAGCGATTCGTGAAGTCCACTCCTGGGGGCAGAGACCAGCCACGCTGAGCGGGCGGCTGGGCGTGATGGTGGCCGAGGACCCTGCGTGGGGGGGGACGGGGGGGGGACTCCAAGGACAATACAGGACAATGGAGACGTGTGGACAGAGCATGAGAGCCAGCGGTGGAGACGGGGAGGGAACTTGGACTTGGCGCAGGGAGATCCCGGAACCTGGAGCAGCTCGCTCCTCCCCCGTACAGATGGGGAAACTGAGGCCAGAGAGGGGCAGCGGCCTCGGAGAAGTACAGGAATGCAGCCAGTCCTGCAACTCACGGAGGAAGCTGGGCAGTGGGGTGGGTGGGAGACCTCCCGTGTGCCAGGCCAGGCGGGAGGGGCCCCACCTGTGCGCAAAGGCCGACAGACGAGGGCTCCGCAGAGCTCACAGGGCACAGGGAGTCCCAGGCCGGGCCTTGGCTCTGAGAGCTCCCAGCAGAGGGTCCGGCCGGGACCAGGGTCGGAGGGCCTCCTGGGAAAAGGGGGTTAGGTTTCCATCAGGAAGAACTGGGTGCACTGTGGGCGGGGTGAGTGGGTGCCCCGAGGCAGAAGCTCCCGTCCTCGCAGGAGAAGGCATGTCACAGTTTGCAGAACTGGAAGCGGGGAATCGGGGGCCCCTGCCCGGCCCCCACGCCCTCCGTGACCCACACTCTGCTCTGTGTCGGTCGGGGCTGCTCACAGCCTTCCCTGGGGACACGCTGGCTGTGCCCATTTTACAGAAGATGGGCTAGAGGCTCTGAGGCCCGGTCTGCTGCAGGGGGTGGGGGCGAGGGGGGGAGAGGAGGCCCTGCTCTTTCTGAGCCGGACACTGCGTTCACAGGCAGTCTCCCTCGTCCGCAGGGGAGGGGACAATAAGACGTCCAACAACCAAACAAAAGGAAAAGCCGGGGCCTGTGAAGCGCTTTCTCAGAGGCCCTGGCCCCCAGGGCTTTGTACACATGTGGGGTTGAGAGAAGCTGTCCCCGTGTAACCACACACACAGTGGGTCCGTGCTGCCTGTTACTACTTGAGCCAATTAAGGAGAGACAGGGTTGAATCACACCTGAGCATTTGCTGGCAGCACGGGAGAGCCACAGGGCATCCACAAAAGTCTGCTCTGCAGCCCATCGTAAGCCGGCTGCTTATCTATATTACAAAGGGCCAATAGACAAAGTGTCCCCTTGGGAGTTCGACCTGGAGACCGGGAGTTCGATTGCTCGCTATGACGTGCGCTGACCACCAGGGGGCTGGTGCGGAACAAAGGAAGGTCCCGGCCGGCAGCCAGAAGGCCCCGATTGGCTCTGATCGCCAGCCAGGCCCAGGGACCCAAATTTCATGCCTCTAGTCTACATATATAAAAGCCTAAGTGACCGGAGGACCGGTCGACTGGTTGCTATGACATGCACTGACCACCAGGGGGTAGACACTCAACACAGGAGCTGTCCCCTGGTGGTCAGTGCGCTTCTATAGCGGGAGTGCCGCTCAGCTGACCGATGGACACCGGACACCGGGCTCATGACTGGCAAGCACAGCTGCGGCGGCACGAGCCTCTCCCGCCTCCACAGCAGCGCTACCAAGTGGCGGCGGCAGGCGCAGGGGGCCGGGATGAGCAGGAGCTGCACGACGCCCGGCCCGGGCTCCTCCCCGGCTGCCTGCCGCTTCGTGCACTACTACATCCCCCGAGAGGTCCCGGATTGCGAGAGGGCGCAGGCCAGGCTGAGGGACCCCATCGGTGCACGAATCCGTGCACCGGGCCTCTAGCATAGGTGTCAGTACAAAGGAAAGTAGGCAAAAAGGCAGTTTACAGATATGCAAAGGGATTAGGGGTCTTCAAAGGGCTGAGTGACATGCAAGGGCCGGGGCTTCATGGGGAAATGGCCAAAGGGAGTCAATTACCAGGTGAGCCGGCTGGAGGTCTGCAAAGGCCTGCCGGTAGCAAAAAGGGCCGGGGACCCTCGAAGGGCTGGCGACCCTGGTTCCTGTAACTAATCCTTGTTCATCGACCCTTGACAACAGGCCGCCCCTCCGGGGCAGCGGCAGCCGGGAGGAATGTGCCTTCCTTCACCAGAATAACCACCACGTTCACGGAGCATGATTCCTGTGCATGCAACACTAGCTGGTGCCCCCACATCCTGTTCCTGGCCCCTCCCACCCACGCTCGTCATTTCTCGCCAACGTCAACGTGGGGAGCGTCCAAATCCATAGAGAATTTTTTTTTTTTTGCGTTTATTTGAGCCAAACTGTCAACAATTGCTGGGAAGCAAAATCTCAACGGATTGGGGTAATGCTCTAGAGCAGCGGTTCTCAACCTGTGGGTCGCGACCCTTTTGGGGGTCGAACGACCCTTTCACAGGGGTCGCCTAAGACCAGGGGTCCTCAAACTACGGCCCGCGGGCCACATGCAAATACAAATATTGTATTTGTTCCCGTTTTGTTTTTTTTACTTCAAAATAAGATATGTGCAGTGTGCATAGGAATTTGTTCATAGGTTTTTTTTAAACTATAGTCCGGCCCTCCAACGGTCTGAGGGACAGTGAACTGGCCCCCTGTTTAAAAAGTTTGAGGACCCCTGCTCTAAGACCATCGGAAAACACATATATCATTACATATTGTTTTTGTGATTAATCACGATGCTTTAATCATGTTCAATTTGTAACCATGAAAATACATCCTGCCTATCAGATATTTACATGACGATTCATAACAGTAGCAACATGACAGTGATGAAGTAGCAACGAAAATAATTCTATGGTTGGGGGTCACCACCACATGACGAACTGTATGAAAGGGTCGCGGCGTCAGGAAGGTTGAGAACCACTGCTCTAGAGGGTGACAGTTTTGCACCTTATTTTATACATGACCGTCCAGGGGGTGACAGGAAATCCACTGGTGACAGAGTAGGGAGGCGGGAGCGAGCACAGCGGGGAACCTGTGGACTGGATGGGAAGTGAAGGGACAGACACAGACGTCTCTCTCACTCTCTCACGCGGTGGGCGCGGTGGGCGCAGGGCAGTTCGCAGTTAATGATGAACCAATAACAAGAACAATGAGAGGCTGGTGGTCTCAGCTGGGGCCCGAGGAAAAGGGAACGACCCCGGCATTCCAAAGGCCTGGGGTCCCAGATGCAAAAAGGCCACAGACAGGCTCCGTCCAGGCAAGACTGGCCTCTGTCAGGGAAGGTTCGGGGCCAGATCATAGCTCCCTGGATGGGCCAGCGAGAAAGCTTTCGTTTCCGACCGTCCTGTGCGGCTGGCTGCTTGGTCTGAGTGTGTCCCGCCGCCAGAGGCCTCGCTCGATCAGGCTGAGGAAAATGCACATCTTGTGCCGTATCTGAGCCTGATTGGCCTGGGCTGTCAGGGTCATTCCACACCCCAGGAAGGAAGAGGCCTCCCAACCAAACTCCCAGAACCAGCGGGCCTTCCTGCTTCCCTGGGCCCCAGAGGGATTTTGTTAAAGTGGAAAACCAGGTTCCATCCAAGTCCACGGCGCCCCCCCCCCCCGCCCCCCGCCCCAGGGCCCTTCCCCCCAGCCTCCCTCCTCCTGCTCCAGGCTCTGCAGCAGCCAAGACTCCTGTCACCTCAGCCCCTTTGCACTTCCCCAAACATGCTTTCCACCCTGGACTCCTATCGGCCGGCTCTCCCGTCACTCCAGTCTCTGCTCCCGTCCCTGATCACTCGCCCACTCCCGCCCCCCGCCCCCCGCCCCCCCCCCCGCTTTGTTTTTCTAAAGTGTTTATCACCACGCGCTGTCCTGGGTGTTCCCTGTCCTGGGTGTTCCTGTGCTGGCTTAGGGCTCCCTGACCGAGGGCAGGGCTTCACGCAGGAGCCCCGCCGTTTGTACCACACGTGCATGTTCTCCCGGCTCCCGTGGGGGCTGGGTGATCAGGGCGATGCCACAGAGGGAAGTGACTCCTCTCGTCCATATGCTCCCTGCAGGCAGACCCCTTCTTACCTGTCGGCATTCTAATCCCTAGAGTTCCCCCCTTGCCCCTGGAGTTTCACAAAAGCAGCCCCTTACCAGGAAGCGCCTCTCCCAGCCGATGGGGGAACGTACGCATTATTTATCAAAGATTTGCAGGAACCTTGTGCAGGACTCACATCAACAGACTAAGCACAGTCTTCCTCGAACCCCTGCTGGCGCCCAGAGGTCTGGGGTCGGCCACCTCTTGCCCCTCCCACCTCCCCTTCCCTTCACATAAAAGAAGCCTGAATTCTGCGCTCCCTTAAAGGGAATCTGAGGCATCGCGAGGTCTCCCCTCTTCTCAGTGGGTGCCTCCCCGATCAATAACCCTTTTGTGGACGGGAGGGGCCACGTGCTGACCTGACAGCTCAGGGGAGGCCTGCGTGGCGGCCTTGCAGACTCAGAGACCTAAGGTCACCACAGGGATGGTCTGAAATTAAACTGTAACTAAAGCAGTGATGGTGGGTGGTCACCTCCTGGGCCAGTATCTTCCCTGACAAGGTCAGCCTTTACCTTCACTGAGCCCACCTGTCTTTTTGCATCTATGAGAACAGACCCTTGACATGTCTGGGTAACTTGTAACTTCCCTTTTTCTGGACCCCTTGGGGCACAGCCTAATGTGCTGGGCGCCAGGACAGAGACCACAGATTCCTTCATTGTTACTGTTCTCATGTTATTGTTGACTGTTAACTTCCCTGCACCCACCTGAGTAAAAGAGGCATGTGTCTCCCCGTTTTACTTTTTATTTAATCCCAGGGGTTCCCCCGCTTTGCTTGCTCCCGCCTCTCTGCTCTGTCACCAGCACGTTCCCTGCAGGCCACCCTCGCCCCTCCTTTGACTGAAACGTGTAAATACAGATGTAACCCGCCGTTCTCTGGAGCAGCGGTTCTCAACCTTCGTAACGCCGCGACCCTTTAATACAGTTCCTCATGTGGTGGTGACCCCCAATTTCATTGTTACAAATTGAACATAATGAGCCCTGGCCGGTTTGGCTCAGTGGATAGAGCGTTGGCCTGCGAACTGAAAGGTCCCAGGTTCGATTCCGGTCAAGGGCACATGCCCGGGTTGTGGGCTCGATCCCCAGTGGGGGACTTGCAGGAGGCAGACAAATTGAACATAATGAAAGTATCGTGATTAATCACGAAAACAATATGTAATTATATATGTGTTTTCCAATGGTCTTGGGCGACCCCTGTGAAAGGATCGTTCAATCCCCAAAGGGGTGGCGACCCACAGGTTGAGAACCGCGGCTCTAGAGCACTATCCCAATCTGTTGAGGTTCTGCTTCTTGGCAATTGTCGACAGTTTGGCTCCAACAAACTCACAAAATGCGTTCCAGGTTTGAGTGGTTTTACGGTGACACAGGTGCCCGCCTGCCCTGCAGCCTGAGATCCGGCCGGAGGGGACACCTTCCGGATCCTGCCCATCATCCTCTTCGTCATGGAATCTCGGAGGTGCTTCCCCAGACAGCTGTCTCCCCTCACGCCCACGGCCCCAGGTGTATCTGGAAGCGAAAGCAGAGCCTAAGGCCACGGCTTTCCAGCAGGCGGTTTCCTGGGGGAGCGGCCTGGGGGCAGGAGCCGGGGCCTGGGAGCCTGGTCAGTCGAGGAGCAGGCCAGGCCTCCTGTGGCTGGTGCACCACCTGCGGGACCCCCAGCCCTGTGGGTTGAGCCTCAGGGTTGGCCACCCCAGGTTCATCCTCCCCCTCTCACCCCCCGTAGGGTATTAATTTCAATCTTGCAGATGTCAGGTGCCTGGTGTTAAAGCAAGGGGGCCGGGCAGAGAGACAGCTGAGCCTCCTCGGGCAGGTGGCCCTCCGAGGAGAGGTGGCCCTGAGGCAGCGGGCCGCCAGCTGCTGGAGTGAAAGGTGGGCCTGAGGCTGTGAACTGGCTGAGAGGTGCCAGGGCTGGGAGGTCTGGGAGGCCTTGTTTTTTCGTTTTGTTTGTTTTTTTCATTTTTGTGTCCCTGGAGCCAATATGGAGCCTGGCGAAGTGTAGGTATCCTATAAATATTCGCTGAACGAGTGAATGGATGACAATGCAAGCATAGGGAAGGCAATGGAACAATATTCATTGGAGACGAAGTGGAGTTTAAATCAAGGGTTGTATACAGAGACACTGACTGGGGCAGTAGCAGGGCCAGGTGGGGCCTGGGGCAGACCAGCTGGCACCTGCCTGTCAAAGGGTGACCAGCCCCTCAGCTCCACGCAGAATCTTGGACCCTTGTCAGATGGTTGGAGATTCTAACAGAAGCCAGGAACCCGCATTTGGTCCTGGCTGGTGTGCTCACTGGTTAGAGCGCTGGCCTGTGCACTGAAGCATCTCAGGTTCAATTCCCGGTCAAGGGCACGTACCTGGGTTGCAGCTTTGATCCCTGGTCCCTGTCGGGAGCATGTGGAGGAACCAATTGATGTGTCTCTCTCACATCAATGTTTCTTTCTCCCTCTCCCTCTCTCCCCCCCTCCCCCCCTCCTCCCTTCCCGTCTCTCCCTCTCTCTCCTGCTCTCTCCCCCCTCCCTCTGTTTGCCCCCCTCCCTTCCACTCTCTCTAAAAAAAAAAAAAAAAAATCGATGGAAAAAATATCCTTGGTTGAGAATTAACCAAAAACAAAAATCAAAACAATAAAGAAACCCACATCCGCATGTGGGGAACCTTGTGCTTTTAAACGTCGGCACCTCATGGAGATCTGACCTAGAACCCCGGCGGGAAAACAAACCTCATGCAGTTCAGCTGGACTGCCAAGGTCATTCTTCAAGGTCAGAGGCTGGGAAACACACAGCAGCCGTGTGTGTGTGTGTGTGTGTGTGCGAGTGCGCCTGTGTGTGTGTGTGTGCGCGCGTGCGCCTGTGTGTGTGTGTGTGCGCGTGCGCCTGTGTGTGTGTGTGTGCGCGTGCGCCTGTGTGTGTGTAAATGCCCCAAACAGCACCAGCACAGAATCACAAAGGACAACTTCCTAGAACTTCAAGAAGATAATGAATGTGAACGTACCACATGCAGGTGGACTCGGCTGGGACCCCAGCCAGACGGGAGCCGTGGGGTCAGCCCAGAGCCAGGCTCCAAGTCCAGGGGGCCGAGCGCCTGGGTAACGGGCCACAGTCACCACGCGGGACAGTCCTGGGCGGGGGCCAGGGGTCCAGGAGCTTCTGGGCGCAGCCAAGGATCAGGCCAGCCAAGGCCCAGAGCCCTGGCTTTGCTTTCTAACCATCGCTGTACTGAGGTGTCGTCCACACGCTACACACTCCCCTCGCTTAGAGCACGCAGCGCCGGGCCAGTGCGTGTTTACCATGATCACTGTCAGAACATGTCATCGCCATAAAGAAACCTCACACCTTAGCAGCCACCCCACCATCCCCTCAGCCCTAGGCAACGCCTAACCTACCCCTGTCTGTGAATTTGCCTGTGGTGGGTGTTTTGTGCAGACGGAGTCACACAATATGTGACTTTTCTTAGAGCATGTGTTCAAGATTCACCCGTGTTGTAGCACGAAGCAGTACGTCACTCTAACCACTGAGCTACACCAGCCGGGCTCCCCTGTCTTTCTGATCCAGCCACCTGGGGGCATGAGGCTCACTTCCTCGCTCCTCTCGGGCCACCCTCGTGTCGTTGGCAGTGAAGCTGACAATTTGACGTCTGCCCTTTGTGTTTCGCTTGGCTCTGAACGTGGGAGGGGTGCTATTTTGAGGCCCCCAAATCCCCATCATCACCTCTGTGTCCCCCTTGGGTACAATGAGCCCACCCTCTCGGGGGCCACTGCCCCCGGGCAGACGTCCACTCCGCCCCTGCAAACCTAGGTCCGGCCTTTCCTTTCCCTTCTCCTCGTGAGTGAACTCCTGGGGCAGACACCCCACCCAACTGCCCAGGGGCCCAGTGGCTACGTCTCTGGGTCTCCCAGCTCCGTGGTTGGCTGGTTGGTGACGCCTGCCCCGGTCTCCCAGCTCCGTGGCGGAGTGGTGATGTCTGCCCTGGTCGGGAGGGACAGCAGCACGGGGCGGCTGTTGGCTCAGATGCCCGACGGCTCCGGCTCCATCCGGAGTCTACGGCGTCAGCGGCCAGCTCTGCCTTCACAAGGCCACACTCACGAGCAGGCCTGAGACCCGACAGCCGGCGGGGAACCCAGGCAGCGCGCACGACACTGTTTTATGCTTCCGGCCTGTGTGACATTTCCCCAAGATTTACAAGCGCATGAAAAGACGCTCAGCACCATCAGTTCTTAGGGAGATGCAAGTCAAATCCACAATAAAATGCCGCCTCATTCCCAGTCGGACGCCACCATAAAACACTGGGAGAGAAGCGGTGGCCTGGGTGTGGGCAGTCGGAGCCCGGCACTGCTTGTGGGCATGGAGGTGGGGCCACTGCCGTGCACCACAGTCTGGCACCACAGCATGGACAGGCCACGGCACGGACAGGCCACGGCACGGACAGGCCACGGCACGGAGAGGCCACGGCATGGAGAGGTCACGGCATGGAGAGGCCACACCTTTCTCCCACCAGCCAGTTCAGCCAGGAGCTGGCCCCCAGAGCAGGCCCTCCAAGGTCGCCTTGTCTGCCCCGGTGACCAGCCCTCCTGCCGGCCAGGGCCCCAGCTTTGGCATCTGAAGTCCCCGCCCTGGTAGATCATTTCGTTTCGAGCGGCGGTCGCCTCAGGGTCTCGCCCCAGGTCTCGCAGCCTCTCTGGGCATGGCGCTGGGCAGCGGGGCTCACTTCAGGTGATCCCGGTGGGTGGCCCCATTTAGGCCTGGAGCACAAGCAGAACAGGCAGTGCCAATGAGTGGCTGCCAGGAGCCAGAGCCGGGGCCAGCCCGCTGCCAGCCTCCCGCAGGCTGACCTGGAGGGCCGTGGAAAATTCCACAGCTGAGTGCCTCCCGGTGGGAGGTGCTGAGAGGGTGCCCTGCCCCTGCTCCCTCCTGCTTGTCCGCTGGCCGAGGGCGAGAGCAAGGAAGGCCAGGGAGGCACAGCCTGCAGACCCTGATTCGGGAACCGGGACGGGGGCTGAGTCGCAGCTCCCAACTCCCAGGGGGTCTGGGCACAGGTGGTCCTCGCGGTGCCAGAGACACGTGGTGGTCTGCTCGGTGCTGTCCCGCCTGGACCGCCAGGCCCTGCACCTCGCTGCACCTGGGCCTGGGTCACCTGCTCACTGTGCCTCCCTGGGGGCCGGCTGACCAGTGGATGCCTGAGCGAGACCTGGCACCGAGCCTGGCACCGCGCCACTGCTCTGAGCCTGAGCTCTGGGGCGCCTGTGGGGCACACGGGACGGGGAGGGGGAGGCCAGAGAGGGGCTGTGCAGAGCCCAGGGGACACCGAGTGGGACCCCCTGACCCCGGCCAACTGTCTGGCTGCACCCGGCATTGCCCCGGGCTTACAGGGCGATGCCCGTGACTCAGGGGATGCGGGCGGGGCGGGGAGAGAGGCTGTGGGAGTCCCCGCTGTGGGTCCTGGGCCCAGCATGGGGGGTGCTAGCGGCTCTGGGGAAACAGCACCCAGTTCCTTTTTCTGATTTCTCTGAACCCTTCAGTCCTAGATGCTCCCTGAGCCCCAGATGCCTGCCCGGCAGCCTGTGGGTGATGACTCAGCGCCTCTTGCAGCCCGAGGCCCGTGCTGTGCCCCCCGCAGGCTGCCGGCTGGTTGGACTCCGGGTGTGGTGGAGGCGGGCAGCTGTGAAGGGGCGTCTGGGGTCAGCGGCTGACAGGAGTGACCGAGGAAAGAGAAGGCAGGCGGGGCGGGGCGGGGAGGGGGCAGCAGGTGCGCAGCGCCCCTGGCCTTGGCGGGCGCCCAGGATCCTCCCAGGCAGAGCCAGGGCCCAGGGCCAAGGCCGAGGAGAGCTCCAGGAACCAGCCGGGGCTACAGGCAGTCTGTCAGCAGCTCATCTGGGCTTGAAAGAAGAGAAGGTCTCCTCCCTCCCCCTCCCTCCCGCCTCCTCTCTCCCTTCTTCCTCCCCCTTCCCTCCTGCCCCCTCCTTTCTGCCTTGACCCTAAGGCCCCAGTGAGACAGCAGATGGGCTGACACTACACCCCCTCCAAGCGGTGACAGCCTACAGCCTTCGGCTCCCTGCATCGCTGGTCCAGGCTGCCTGCAGCCCCAGCCTGACCTGCTCCCAGGGAGGAGCAGGGACAGCCTGGCCCAGGCGCTTCCTAAATGTCCTCCTCCCGTCCGTTCCCGCTGGGACTCCGGTCAGGCTGCTCCGGCCTGTCCTCACTGGGGGAGGAGGAGGGTGTGAGGGGTTTGGCTGCAGCGTTCACGCAGGACGCACAGCCTGCTCTGCGCACCAGGAGCCCTGGCCCTCCCTCCCGCTGCTCCCAGAGGCTCCGGGGTAGAGAACACGCCGGGCCCCGGGGTAGAGAACACGCCGGGCCCCGGGGTAGAGAACACGCCGGGCCCCGGGGTAGAGAACACGCCGGGCCCCGGGTAGAGAACACGCTGGGCCAGGGCCCGGGTGGTGGTACAGGTGGGAGGTGAGGCCCTGAGGGGCCGGGCGTGCCCAGGCTGCCTCCCCTCCCTCCAGGCCCCTTCTCTGTGGGACACGCCGGGGACTGATGCCCGTGTGGCCCGTGGGGAGTGGAGCCTCCCTCTGATAGCAGCTCCTGCCGCGGCCGCTTGTCCTCGGGGCAGTGAGCTGGGCCGAGGCCCAGGACAGGTGCCAGGGTTCCAGGCCTTGGGGCCAGGACAGGGGGCCCTAGCTCTCTTGTCTCCATTTCTTTCCAGTCCCTTCCATCCAGCCCAGCTGCAGAGAGCGCCCAGCCTGCTCCGACCCAGGAGCCCAGGGAAGGCGGCGGGGTGGGGGGGGAGGTGGTCGCCTACCGGAAACCCCTGCAGGCAGAGTGGCGGGGGCAAGAGTGGGAGCTGGTGAGCACACAGCCTGCTGCTGGGGCTCCCAAATCCCAGCCCAGCTGTTGGGGGGAGGCGGGGTTGGGGGGTCCCAAAGGCGCTGCCTGCCGGCGGTCAGGCGGGTGCCTGGCATTGGCACCGTGGGCCCTGGCAGAGACCTCTCCCTGCCTTGACTGCCTGGGCTCCGCCACTCTCCACGCACTGCTTGACCTTCAAGATGGGAGGTCCGGGCTGGGGCTCCTGGCTGCCCTATGCCAGGGGCGCAGGGCAGGCTGCTGGGCCTGGTGGACCTGAGTCACTCGGGGCAGGCGGCACTGCCCGGCTCCCGCAGGCTCCTGGGCTTCTGTCCAGGTGTCTCACTCAAACGCAGGTGCGTTCGCATGGACCAGCACCCCAGGCAGCCTGGGGTCCCCGACTTCTCTGTGGCTGACCTGGCGGCCCGCCTCCCGCGCGCCACCTGGCGGTGGCCGTGAGCACCGCAGGGAGGCCTCCCCCAGCCCAGGGTCTGGGAAGGAGCCAGTCGCCAGGGTGGACGTGGGCTGAGGGACAGGAGCCCTGGCGCCCATGGGTGACGGAGAGGGGCCTGGGAGGCGAGGACAGAGCTGAAGGCTGAGCCTGCTCTAGGAGGCGACGGGGGAGGCACCAA
The DNA here is from genome assembly GCF_028538775.1 of Myotis yumanensis. Taxonomy (NCBI): domain Eukaryota; kingdom Metazoa; phylum Chordata; class Mammalia; order Chiroptera; family Vespertilionidae; genus Myotis; species Myotis yumanensis. Next base: position 213,685,025 of record NW_027223754.1, read on the forward strand.
CAGCGGCCAGGAGGCGCTGCCCAGGGCTGTCCCTGAGGCTCCCGTCCGCCCCGTCCAGCCTGCACCCTGCCGTCCGCGCCCGGGGCCGCTGATGGAGGGCCGGACGCCCCTCGGATGGTGCCCTCGGGTCACGTCCCAGCGGCTGTGCCGGGGCTCGGTCCCCTGGACAGGGCCGGCCTGCGGGTCCGGGACTCCACACAATTCACCGGTCACTGCAGGTCACCCAGGCGCTGGACAAGGACCAGCCACGCCTCGGGGCTCGTCGCCGTGGTCCCCGCGCTGGAGGTCGAGGCTGGAGCCCTGAGGGGCACCCCGCGGGCAGGTCTGCTCCACGCCTGTCCTGGCGGCCACGGCCCCTCCACCACCGCCTCCCTCCGGCACCGCCTCCGGCCGCCCTCCGGCACCTGCTCCCATCACCGTCTCTGCAGTGTCTGCGGGGACCGAGGCTGTGAGGAGCGGCCTCTGAGAAGGTGTGTTGGGGCCTCGGGCTGTGACCACATCCCTGGGCTCCCTGGGCTCCACGGGAGGGGCCAGCAGACTCCCCAGGCCCCCCAGGACGGACCCCTAAGGACCCCCAGGGCTTGGTCAGGGCTTCCCTGAGGTCAGTGAGGACAGGGTCCCGGGAAAGTTCGACAGGCAGAGCCGCACAGGAGCCGAGGACCTACTGAGGGGTCGGCAGGGGTCACGGGGACCTACTGAGGGGTCGGCAGGGTCACGGGGACCCACTGAGGGGTCGGCAGGGTCACGGGGACCTACTGAGGGGTCGGCAGGGTCACGGGGACCCACTGAGGGGTCGGCAGGGGTCACGGGGACCCACTGAGGGGTCGGCAGGGTCACGGGGACCCACTGAGGGGTCGGCAGGGGTCACGGGGACCCACTGAGGGGTCGGCAGGGTCACGGGGACCCACTGAGGGGTCGGCAGGGTCACGGGGACCTACTGAGGGGACCCCTGCCGACCCCTCAGTAGGTCCCCGTGACCCTGCCGACCCCTCAGTAGGTCCTTGACCCCTGCTGACCCCTCAGTAGGTCCCTGTGACCCTGCCGACCCCTCAGTAGGTCCCCGTGACCCTGCCGACCCCTCAGTAGGTCCTTGACCCCTGCTGACCTCTCAGTAGGTCCCCGGTGACCCCTGCCGACCCCTCAGTAGGTCCCCGTGACCCCTGCCGACCCCTCAGTGGGTCCCCGTGACCCCTGCTGACCCCTCCTGGGCGGGGATTACTGTAGGGTTTCTACAGCTGAGACTAAAGGAGATTTCCGGAGAATTCCACGTAACACGCATAGAGCGCTCCGAGGGACAGGCCGGACACGGGAGCATCACTGATCACGGTGACTGGGCGGGTGGGGGTCCCGGGCTCTCCCGATGGGCTGGGGCCAGGGCAGGAAGGAGTTGGTCACTGGTTCAGGTTCTGACATCGGCGTGTGCCAGTCTGACTAGTTTCGGGGTGTGGTGGGGGGTTGTCTGCTTTCATGGGCCTTGGGCTGAGGCCTGAGGCCGACGTTATATTTACTTTAACCCAAGCTGTTTCTGTGGTCAGCAGGCCCACGGCTTTGTCCTGAGCCTTCTGATGCCGACCAGACGGTCATTGTGGGTTTAATGGGCTTCATGCCTCAGGGAGTGGTTGAGGGAGGGAGAAGGAGGCGGTGAGTCAGCTGCTGGACAGAAAGGAGAAATGGTCTCATGGAAGACACAGGTTCTGCCAGGCTACAGGGGTGGGTCCGGGAGCTGCGGGAGCCTTGCTGACACGAGATGGAGTAAAGAACTCAGGGTTGTGCCCAGCCAGCGTGGCTCCGTGGCTGAACATTGGCCTATGAACCAGGAGGTCAAGGTTCCATTCCCGCTCAGGGCACAGGCCCAGGTTGCGGGCTTTCCCAGTGTGGGGCGTGCAGGAGGCAGCCAGTCAAGGATTCTCTCCCATCATTGATGCTTCTGTCTCTCTGTCCCTCTCCCTTCCTCTCTGAGATCAATACAAATATATTAAAAGAAAAAAAAAGAACTCAGGGTCGTGAGAGCCAAGGGAGCCACATTCTGTTGCGAGACAAGGGGTGATCTTTCCTGGGGGTGCTGGTTGGCCTAAGCCTGAGGCAATGGGTACACCGTACCTGGTGCAATGCAAGGCAGCTCTAACTCAATGTACGTCCCGTCGGTGAGGGGGGGCGGGGGCCACGGGGAAACTTTAATCAGAGCACGTAACCCCCAGAAGTTCTACTGCAGACCCAGCCTGAATGCCGGTCCCTGACGCCCCGGTCTTTGCCACCGGCCGAGAGGAATTCAACACAAGCCACATACCTAAGGTAACATGTTTCGGTGGCCACGTTAAAAAAGTGAAATATTTGACTTTGGGCAGTGAGCACGTGGTGCAATATATGGATCTCGTCACATAGAAACCCACACCTGAAACCTATATGTTCAGGTTGACCAAGTCACCCCAATAAACGTAACATAAAAAAAAAAAAGTAAAATAAAAGTGAAAATAATTTTGGCAATATAGTTTAGTGAACCCCATATACCAGAGATACTTATTTCAACCTGTGATCAATGTAAAAATTAATATTTCAGCTTCACTTTGTGTGAAGCCTTGGACATCCTGCAGCCACGCGCACGGGCCTGACACGCAGGGCACTGCTCCGGCCTCCAGGCCTGACCCCTTCCCCTTCCCTCCAACAGGCGGCGCACAGCCTGGACCGGCCGCAGCGGGGTGTCGCCTGCCATTGGCTCAGGACCTCTTGCAGCGGTTCTCAACCTGTGGGTCGCGACCCCTTTGGCCAGGGGTCCTCAAACTACGGCCCGTGGGCCACATGCAAATACAAATATTGTATTTGTTCCCGTTTTGTTTTTTTTACTTCAAAATAAGATATGTGCAGTGTGCATAGGAATTTGTTCATAGTTTTTTTTTAAACTATAGTCCGGCCCCCCAACGGTCTGAGGGACAGTGAACTGACCCCGTTTAAAAAGTTTGAGGACCCTTGCCTTTGGCGGTCCAACGACCCTTTCACAGGGGTCGCCTAAAACAATCCTGCATATCAGATGTTTACATTACGATTCGTAACGGTAGCAACATGACAGTTATGAAGTAGCAACGAAAATAATGTTATGGCTGGGTCACAACATGAGGAACGGTATTTAAAGGGCCAGAAGGTGGAGTGGAGAACCACTGTTTGGGCCTAAGAGGACCTGTCAGTGGACCCAGAGCAGGTCCGCCGCTGCACTTCCACCGCCGCGCCGCCGGGCGTCGCTCTTTCACGCGCAGCTGTGACGTGGGCGGGACTTCCGGGTGCGCGGAGGCACAACTTCCGGAGGGAGGCGGAAGAGTCGCTGGCTCTGCGCTGGGGTGTCCCGGGACGGCTGAGGGCCCCCCGGGGTGCAGGAGAGAACCGCCGGGGCGGGCCGGCCGCACTCGGGGTGTCGGGGCCGCAGGCCTGAGGGATGAGGAGGCGCCATGTCCAGCGACGGGGCCAGGAAGCAGTTCTGGAAGCGCAGCAACAGCAAGGTCCCGGGCAGGTGGGTGTGACGGGCGCTCTGGGCTGGGGTCAGGGGTCAGAGGTCGGCCCGCTGCGGGGCGGGTGGCGTCGGGGTCCCGGGGCGGGGTCGCCTGGGCTCGCCGGGGCCTGCGCGGGTGAGGGGCCTGGGTCGGGGCGCTGGGTCTGGAGGCGCGGCCGGGAGGGGGCGAGGCCGGGAGGGGGCGCGGCCGGGAGGGGGCGCGGCTGGGAGGGGGGCCTGGTGGGGTCCGGAGGCGGCCTGCGGGCTGCTCGGGGCGCGGCGGCGCTTGACCCCCAGGCTGGCCGGTCCCTCCGTGGCCGCCGCTCTGCCGGGCGCGCGGAGGTCGGTGGGAGGCGCCCCGAGGAGCTCCGTGGCCCCACTAGCTTGACTCCGCGGCAGGAAGCAGAGCGATGAAAAACAGACCAGCTCCCGCCGCGGCCCGGGGCGCCCTGGGCTCTCCCAAGCCGCTTCGAGGGGCTGTCACCGCCCAGCCCGGCCTGAGGGGCTCAGAGCAGGAGGGAGAAGACTCGTCAGGACGCCGGTGGGGGGAGGAGCCTGGGCGGGGGGAGGAGCCTGGGCGGGGGGAGGAGCCTGGGCGGGGGGAGGAACCTGGGTGGGGGGAGGAGCGGGGGCGGGGGAGGAGCCAGTGGGGGGAGTAGCGCTGATGGGGGAGGAGCGGGGATGGGGGGAAGAGCAGGGGCGGGCGAGGAGCCTGGGTGGAGGGAGGAGCACCCATGGGTGAAGGAGCGCTGGTAGGGGGAGGAGCGCCGGTGGGGGGAGGATCGCGGGTGGAGGGAGGAGCCTGGGTGTAGGGAGAGGCACCCGTGGGGGGAGGAGCGCTGGTGGAGGGAGTAGCCTGGGTGATGAAGGAGCGCCAGTCGGGGGAGGATTGCCGGTGGAGGGAGGTGTGTAAGCAAAGGCCAGGATTTCTAAGCCCAGTTTTGTCTGGAAACCAAGGCTGAGATACTGGAAGCCAAGAATCATGGTGTGACCCTGACTCCCAGGGGACTCACCCCAGGCCCAGCTTCGGCATCAGAGTTCCTGAGAAACACCAGTGATCGTGCGCTTTGGAGAGTGATGTGGGGCTCGCAGGGTGAGCCGCCGACTGGGAGGGGGTCACCAAGACCCTTCACTCTGTAGGACTCTGCTTGATTGAGGAACAAGAGCTTTCATTAAAACCAGCGTCGGGGTCCAAGAGGATGTGAAAATCTGGAACGGCAGCAAATAGGAAGTCCCAGGAGTGACAGGGACAAGTGCTCTGGAACGCGGACTCGGAGAAGGAACCACGTGGCATCAGAGCACACGTTGCCCGGCGGCGTGGCTCAGTGGTTGAGCATCGACCTGTGAACCAGGAGGTCACGGTTCAGTTCCCAGTCAGGGCACGTGCTGACCCAGGGCAGGCTTCGCTGCTGAGCTTCCACCGCGTTGTGGGCTCAGCCCCCAGTAGGGGGCGTGCAGGAGGCAGCCGATCCATGACTCTCTCTCATCATTGGTGTTTCTATCTTCCTCTCCTTTTCTCTCTCAAATCAATGAAAACATACTCAAAAAAAGAACACATGTGGGTTTTAGGTCCTGAGGTTTTGGTGCCACTTCAGTCCGAATCACTTAACCAATCCAGATGGAGGAACAGTCGAGCTCCTGGGTATGCTGATGTGAATAAACCTTTGGATGGATGACTGTCTCTTGGTGATTCGTCCTCGGACTGAGTTCAGTGGTGCCCCCCAAATCCATGAGCCTGCGACTGGGACCTTGTGCGGTGTCATCAGGTTAAGGGCTCACGCTGGGGTAGGGGGGCCCTAGCCCAGTGCCTGGTGTCCTGCTAAGGAGAGAAGTTTGGACGGAGGCGCAGACTTTGGGGAGACGGCCTTTGAAGCTGGAGGCAGCGATTGTAACGACGTGCTGACAAGCCAGGGAGCGCCGAGGGGCCTGGGAGCCCGCGGGAGTGACAAGAGGCAGGAGGACCCTCCCCCAGAGCCTTCCAGGAAGGTGGCCCTGTGACAGCTCGACTTTGCTTTCTAGCCCCCAGGACCAGGAGAGGACCAGTGTCTGCGGTTGGAAGCCCTGACTTGTGGCCGTGAGTTGGGACGGCCGCAGGAGACGGAGGCAGCCCTCGACTTCTCTGATCCGTGTCCCAAAGACAGCCTTTCCTTCTCCGTCCGTGCCCATGCCGTGCCGTGCGGGGCTGTGCCCTGGTGTTTCTGAGAGCAGTTCCCGTGTTACAGTTACAGTGTGTGGGGCCGTGAGGACGGTTAGGGGCTGTCATTGCCGGTGCAGGACCCAGGGAGGGTGGCCCACCACGGCCTGTGCAGCTGCCCTGTGCCCCGTGCCCCCTGCCCTGGTGGCGGCCTTGCCCTGGCAGTGCCGCTGCTTCGTGGGACAGGAGTTGCAAAGGTTTGTCCTTTTCCGGTCGGGAGGTCAGTGGTGACCGCTGGCAGGCGCGTGCTGCAGGTCCCCGCCGGGTCCCGTGGTTTGCCAGCCCTTCAGGTGCTTCCGTGATTGCTCAGCTCTTTGTTTTGAGTGTGGACCCGAACCCAGAGGAACTCGAAGGAGGAAGACACCCCCATGCAGTGCAGGGCTGCGAGGGGCTTGTCTGTGGCACAGCCCTGAACGATGAGTGGGTCCTAGTGATCGTTCCCTCACGCCCCTTCCCTCGCCCCTGACGGGTGGTCCTGGGCGTGCAGGCGGCTGCTGTCCGTGTGCTTGGCAGGTGCAGTCTCCAGGGGTTTGGAGTTTATAAGACGCTCTCTGCCCCCGCGGTGCTCACAGAGGCGGGCTGGGTTTGGAGCCCCTGACGGGTGCTGAGAAGCAGGAGTGTTTCCCATCATGCCTCAGGCCCTTCGTGACCCGACCCCTGCTTAGTCCACGCCACATCTCCCAGCGCTCCTTGCTTGAACTCTGCTGAGCAGTGCTGCTGTCCGTGCCGGGTGATGCTCATCAATTTCGTTCTCATCAGACCAGCAAATCCTTGCCCTCCCATTCCTCCCTTTTGCCTGGTTGTTATTTTTTAATTAGAGGCCCGGTACATGAAATTCATGCACTGGGGGGGGGGGGGGGGTCCCCAGCCTGGCCTGTGCCCTCTCACAGTGCGGGAGCCCTGCTATTGATCTCCCCAAAGAGGTAGACCCCACTCACCCATCTGGGGCTCCTCGATGGATTGCCCCAAAGAGGTAGACTGGAGTTGGGGGCCCTGCCCCTGGCATTGCTGTGCAGAGCTGCTGGGACCCACCCCCGCGGCTCCGTGCGGAACTGCTGGGACCCCCGGCGTCGCCTCGCAGAGCCCCGGGACCTGCCTCTGCACCGCACACAGCGTCAAGTCCCCGCCCACCCGTGCGTGCCTGCTGCACATGCAGCCTCCTGGTGATGGATTGTTACAGCGTGAGGGCGTGACGACCACATAGGCTTTTATTAGTATAGATTTGTAAACTTCCCTCCAGTGAACCTCCCTGTGTTCATGCGCCTGGACTGATGTGCCTTTGTGTGCACCAGACTCTTGTGCGCTGCCGTGTGCTGCTTATTTTCTCCATAGACGTGAGCTCTGCAGTCTAGGGCGCGTGCCGTCCTCTCGCCGACCCTGTTCGGGTGGTAAAGGGTGGTGATCCCGCTGTCTTCCGGGCTAACCTAGAGGGAGGGGCGGTTTGGTCATGGTCTCATCCCGTGAGACGTGGTCTTGCTGGTGGACCCCGCCCGCTGCACGCCTGGTTCTCTCCTGTGCATTTGGCTGATGCCGTCTTAGAAGTTCCTTCTGTGTGAGGCAGGATGAGTGGCTGGTGGAAAGGCCTCTGACCAGGAGTCCGTGGTCCGGGTTTTTGCCTCCTTTCCTGTTAATCCCTGTGGGACCTCCGGGCATGTCGCTCCCGCCCCATCACTTTCTGCACGTGAGGCCTGAGGGAGCGGGTTAGTCCTCCTGGCTGTGACCTGCGGGAGGATCTTCGCTTGGCCTCATTGATGAGAACGAGAGGAGGCCTTTTCAACATTTTGAGTTTGATCATTCACTCATCCAATATTTACTTCACCCATACTGGGTGCCAGCAACAGTTCCAGGTGCTGGAGACTCATCAGAAGGAGACAGACCGGAATCTGTGCTGTCCCCGGCGTGCAGTGAGCAGGAGGGGCCGGGCCGAGCCAAGCTCCGTCAGGGGGTGACTGTCGTCCAGATAGACAGCAGGGACGTGGGGTGGGGAGTCCAGAGGTGGGTGCGCCACTCCCTCAGGCCTCCCGGGGACAAGATATGCGAGGAGAGGGCACAGTCCCGGGGAGGCTGGAGGAGAGGGGTCCAGGCAGAGGGCCAGCAAGGGCAAAGGCCCTGGTCGGGAGCAGAGCTGGTGTGTCTAAGAGCAAAGGGCCCTGAAGACAGTGCACAAGGGAGGGAGGGGGCGTCCTGGGGTGCCGGGGGCGGGACTGGTGGTCACAGGAAGGACATGGACTTTCAGGCTTTTATTCTGAGAGAAGGGCCCTTTGTGGGCTCCTCGGCGGCGAGTGGCGTGACCTGCGCTGGGTGTGGCAGGGTTCCCGGGGCTGCTGGGCTGAGCGGGAGACCAGCTGGTGCTGCGAGCATCCGGGGAGGGTGAGGTGATGGTGGCTGGGTGCGCAGCAGCAGGTGGAGGAAGACGCCGGAGAGGTTCAGTCTCCGACTCCCCGGGCCTGTTCTTCTTGGGGTTGACCCGCTTGGCTCCCGAGGGGCCGTGATTTCTGCAGCTGTAGTCGCCACCCTGACGGTTAGATGCCAGGACGAACCCTCGCAGGCGGGCGAGTCAGCAGCCTTCCCGCGGGTCCTGCTTGCTGTGCTGGCGGCCTGCCTGGCGTGTGCTGCTGGCAGAGGCCGGCTGGCAGCAGGGCCTGCCTGGGCGACATTGGTGAGTGGGCTGGCGGCAGGAAGGCCCGAGGGAGGGTGGCAGGGCCATGGGTGCCTGGGGTGGAGCCGAGCGGGAGAGGCTCACAGTGTCCCGGCCCTGACAGCTCAGCCGCAGCTGCCACAGCCACGAGGGGCCTGAGCAGGTGAGACAGTCAGCTCAGCAGTCGCCTCGCAGGCCCCGTCACAGCGCGGAGGGAATCGTGGGGGAAACTCCTTTACTCAGACGGCTGAGGAGCGCCTCCCAGGGGCCAGGCGCACGGCATGCTGGCCAGGAGGCGTGGCGTCCAGTGGCCACAGGGGAGAAGGAGACAGTAAACACGGAGACACGCCGACGTCGGAAGTGCTCCGAAGGCCACACTCTGGGAACACACGTGGGCAGAGTCGCTGGGCACTGTGGTGGGGGGTTATGTCCTCTCAGAGGAGCCGCTCAGCGATGTGGGGTGGCTGCCCCACTCCTGGCAGGGACTCGCCCGCGAGACCAGTGGCCCAGGAGGAGGAAGCCAGGAGGGGAGCCAGCCCAGAGCACGCAGGCTCTGAGGTCCATGGAGAAGATTTGGGTCTTGGTCCCGAGAGCCATGAGCCAGGACCGAGGGAGGTCCTGGGAGAGGGGCGAGAGGAAGTGGCCACGGCTGGGGTCCCAGAGGCGTGGACAGACAGGCTGAGGCCACACTGCACGTGGGTCTCTCGGGGTTCGCTGGTGGCTGGTGCTGGGCGCCCGGGACCACCAGGGTCCGGCCTGAGGATGGGTGTGGTCGGCGGAATGATGGCCCCAAGGATGCCCACGTCCTCATCCCTGGAACCTGCGGGGCGTCATGTTACACGGCAGGGGAGTCAGGGTGGTGAGAGCTTGGTGTGGCGCGGGCCCCCTGCTCTGGGGGTGCTGGCTCGGAGGAGGAAGGGGCCAGAGCAGAGGGTGCGGTGGCCTCCGGAAGCGGGGCAGCCTTCTGCTTACAGCCGGCAGGGGCCTCGGCCCCTCAGCCACAGGAGCGTGCGCCCCGCCAACACCTGAGTGAGCAGGATGGTGCTCCGGAGCCGAGGGCAGCGCTGAACCTGGACTCGGCGGGTGGGGCTCGGGTTCCGACCTCAGAACTGGAGTACACGTGCCGCTCAGTTTGTGGTCGTTTGTAGCAGCGGCCACAACCAGGCCCGGTGGGGAAGGGGGAGGGTCAGGGGCGTGTGCCTGGGGAGCGGGGAGGGTTGCAGGTAGCCCTCTGCCCTGCCCTGCAGAGTCCTGCCGCGAACGTGGATGGGGGCCCCGGTCAGTCTTCACGGTGGCGGGTCCCTCACTGGCAGCCTCTGCAAAGCCCCTGCCTGCTGGGGCCGGGGGCCGAGCGGACACCCCGCCTCTGAGAAGCTCTGAGCTGCGGCCCCGACCAGCGCGCTCGCGTGTTTTTATCAGCCTGCCTGCCTGCTGTGCTTTCTGACAGCTGTTGGCCTGCGATTTACTCCCGTGTTCCTGTGGCAGGGACCCAGGAACCTGTGCCCTGGCGGGGGGTGCGTGTTCGAGGGGGGCCTGGGAGCACCAGTGGGTGGCTTTTGCCCTGTTCGCAGTTCGTTCTGCTGGCTTGTTTTCCAGCGCCCACATTTCATGCCACTGATGCTCTGGGGGCGCTTGAGGGGTGCGATGAGCAGCTCGCTCTCGGTCCCCTCCTCTCCCCCTCCCCCCGGGTCCCCCCGACGTTCCCTTTGCCGATGAGAGGAGGGCGTCAGGAGGCCCAGAGGGCATGGGGCAGCGGGCTCTTCCCTTTATGGGGCCCCACGCCATGCGCCATGGGGAACTCCCGCTTTGAGTCTCCCCAGTCTTTGTCCCCCCATTCTGTAACACGCTCCCTCTTTTCTGGGACTTAGTGGAGATGCCGGCCGGGTCCCAGAGTGGAAGGCGCAGAGTCTCAGTGGCTCAGAGTCATGGAGGCTCCTTGTGCACTGCGAGGACGAGGGCTGGACACGCGTGAGTGACTGATGGGGCCACACAGGGAGCGCGCGCCGCCCGCCAGGCCCCTGCTGGCCGCTCGCATGTGCTTCTCCGCTCGGGCAGCGTTGGAGGCTCAGAGGGCCACGGCTCCTGAGAGCTGGCTGGCGTGAGCTCAGGCTGCCCTGCCCACCGGTCCTGGGTTCTGACCTGTGGGCCTCGTCCTGTGCGTCCTTGCTTATCCTGGGCCGTCCTCCCAGGCCGGCCTGGTGTGTGCCCTGCCCGGCTGGCGCGCCATCGACTGCTCTTCCTTCTCACACAGACTGCACACTGAGCTGGGCCCTGCTGCTGGGGCAGACCCCCTGGCACGGCGCTTGCCTGTGGGGGAGCTGCTGTCCACATCTTCTCTCTGCAGGTTTCAAAATGAGCTTCCTTCTTTTAAAAAAAATATCTTTATTGATTTCAGAGAGGAAGAGAGAGAGAGAGAGAGAGAGAAACATCAGTGATGAGAGAGAATCATTGATCAGCTGCCTCCTGCACGCCCCCACACTGGGGATTGAGCCCGAAACCCAGGCACGTGCCCTTGACCGGAATTGAACCCGGGACCCTTCAGTCTGCAGGCCAACACTCTATCCACTGAGCCACACCAGCCAGGGCAAGATGAGCTTCCTTTCAATAAACATTCCTACTAAACTCACGAGTGGAATGACCTGCGTGCGGGCTCTGAGGCTCACACCACAGAGAGAGCTGCGTTGTCCCGCCCTCTGGGTGAGCTCCCATCCTCCCCGAAGCCCTCGCAGGTGATGGGACAGCCCGGGGCGTGGGCTCTTGCTCTTGTTCTCACGTGCGTGCGTGTGCAGGGGCGAGGCCAGTTGGCTGTGGGGCTGCGGTCATGCCGTTGGGGTGGGAAACCCGGGTGGCGGGGGCTGGCCAGGCTTCTCAGGGTTCAGGGGAAACACTGAGTCCCACTCTCTGTGTGTACAGCACAGGACGGGGTCCCCTTGGCTAGGGCTCTGGGACGGCCCATTGGGGTGGGGCACCGGACGCCACCTCGCCTGTGCGGAGGGTCCCGCCTGCCTCTGCGTGACAGCTGCGGGCGGGCCGGGAGCACCGCGGCGGCTGCTGTGACTGACTTCGAGGACGGCTGTGCAGACACGTCCGCTGGGGACCCGTTTTGCGTTCTCTTTAGGCTCATTGGTAACCTGGGGTTAACTTTCTGTCCAAACCGTCACCAGAGCCGTGTGGCATTCATGTCCCGCAGATGGGGTTTGGTAAAGCGCCCTAATTTAAGGAGCTCCTGCAGGGCCTGCAGGGGGGCGCACTGGTCCCTCCTGCCTGCACTGCGGCTGTACCTGGAAAGGCTTCAGCGCGCACTGGCTGCATAGGAAGGAGAGCGCGGCAGAGGGAGCAGGCGTTCCGGGGCCTCGGTGCCCCCAGGCCTGGGTGTGCAAAGGAGCCGATGTGACGATGCGGTCCTGCAGCGGAGGCCCTTCCGCGGGGAGGGGACACCGACACGCGACACGCTCTGCGGGGGAGGCGTGAGGAGAGTCCCAGCAGCACGGGCAGGGGCGGGAATTCTGACTCCGCCTGGGTGACATCACACTGGGCTGAGGGGTCATCTGTTCCTTGAGGCACTTACTTGGGTGTGCGGGGTGTTTTGTACTCAGGGGCTGTGGCTGGGCCTTCTTGACAGTGAGAGTGACTGTGGGCCAGGCGTGGGGGAGTGTGCTGAGGGCCAGGTGTGGGGGGAGTGTGCTGAGGGCCAGGTGTGGGGGGGGGGAGTGTGCTGAGGGCCAGGTGTGGGGGGGAGTGTGCTGAGGGCCAGGCGTGGGGGGATGAGGGCCAGGTGTGGGAGGAGTGTGCTGAGGGCCAGGTGTGGGGGGAGTGTGCTGAGGGCCAGGTGTGGGGGGGGGGAGTGTGCTGAGGGCCAGGTGTGGGCGGAGTGTGCTGAGGGCCAGGTGTGGGGGGGGGGAGTGTGCTGAGGGCCAGGTGTGGGGGGAGTGTGCTGAGGGCCAGGTGTGGGGGGAGTGTGCTGAGGGCCAGGTGTGGGGGGGGGGAGTGTGCTGAGGGCCAGGTGTGGGGGGGGGGAGTGTGCTGAGGGCCAGGTGTGGGGGGGGGGAGTGTGCTGAGGGCCAGGTGTGGGGGGAGTGTGCTGAGGGCCAGGTGTGGGGGGAGTGTGCTGAGGGCCAGGTGTGGGGGGAGTGTGCTGAGGGCCAGGTGTGGGCGGAGTGTGCTGAGGGCCAGGTGTGGGGGGGGGGAGTGTGCTGAGGGCCAGGTGTGGGGGAGTGTGCTGAGGGCCAGGTGTGGGGGGAGTGTGCTGAGGGCCAGGTGTGGGGGGGGGGAGTGTGCTGAGGGCCAGGTGTGGGGGGGGGGGAGTGTGCTGAGGGCCAGGTGTGGGGGGAGTGTGCTGAGGGCCAGGTGTGGGGGGATGAGGGCCAGGTGTGGGGGGAGTGTGCTGAGGGCCAGGTGTGGGGGGGGGGGAGTGTGCTGAGGGCCAGGTGTGGGGGAGTGTGCTGAGGGCCAGGTGTGGGGGGGGGGAGTGTGCTGAGGGCCAGGTGTGGGGGGAGTGTGCTGAGGGCCAGGTGTGGGGGGGGGGGAGTGTGCTGAGGGCCAGGTGTGGGGGGAGTGTGCTGAGGGCCAGGTGTGGGGGGAGTGTGCTGAGGGCCAGGTGTGGGGGGGGGGGAGTGTGCTGAGGGCCAGGTGTGGGGGGGGGGGAGTGTGCTGAGGGCCAGGTGTGGGGGGGGGGAGTGTGCTGAGGGCCAGGTGTGGGGGGAGTGTGCTGAGGGCCAGGTGTGGGGGGGGGGGAGTGTGCTGAGGGCCAGGTGTGGGGGGGGGGGAGTGTGCTGAGGGCCAGGTGTGGGGGGGGGGGAGTGTGCTGAGGGCCAGGTGTGGGGGGGAGTGTGCTGAGGGCCAGGTGTGGGGGGGGGGGAGTGTGCTGAGGGCCAGGTGTGGGGGGGGGGGAGTGTGCTGAGGGCCAGGTGTGGGGGGGGGGGAGTGTGCTGAGGGCCAGGTGTGGGGGGAGTGTGCTGAGGGCCAGGTGTGGGGGGAGTGTGCTGAGGGCCAGGTGTGGGGGAGTGTGCTGAGGGCCAGGTGTGATGGGGAGTGTGCTGAGGGCCAGGTGTGGGGGGAGTGTGCTGAGGGCCAGGTGTGGGGGGGGGGAGTGTGCTGAGGGCCAGGTGTGGGGGGGGGGAGTGTGCTGAGGGCCAGGTGTGATGGGGAGTGTGCTGAGGGCCAGGTGTGGGGGGGGGAGTGTGCTGAGGGCCAGGTGTGGGGGGGGGGGGAGTGTGCTGAGGGCCAGGTGTGGGCGGAGTGTGCTGAGGGCCAGGTGTGGGGGGGGGGGAGTGTGCTGAGGGCCAGGTGTGGGGGGATGAGGGCCAGGTGTGGGGGGATGAGGGCCAGGTGTGGGGGGAGTGTGCTGAGGGCCTGGTGTGGGGGGGAGTGTGCTGAGGGCCAGGTGTGGGGGAGTGTGCTGAGGACCAGGTGTAGCAGGGAGGGGTGCTCTGCAGGGGAGTGGAGCGCCAGAGCTTGGCTGTGCACAAGTATGCCCAGACGGTCTTGATCTTGAGATTTTAAAAAACCTTCTGGACTTGTTGTGTAAAGACAGCCTGACAGGGTCCTCTGAGATGCTGTCATACTGTGCGCATCTGGCTTACTTTTCAATGTCATGTCATGAAGCTTACCTATCTTAATTCTTGTAGCTGTGGTTCAGTCATGTTTTCTTTGGGTTCGTGTTCCATTATATGTATATATTCCAGTTTGTCTACTCATTTTTCAGATAATTCTTAAAAATTAAAAAAGGAAGAAAAGGTTACAAACATCCCTGAGCCTGTCCCTTGGAGTGCAGGGCATGTGCTCACAAGTGGAATTATGTCCCGGGTGCCTCCTTTCCATAAGAAACCACTAGTGTTCTCTTTAAAACTGTGAGTTACTGGAGTGCTTTAAAGCAGTATAATTTATTAAAAAGCTTATTGGGTCGTGTTTTTAAAAGAAAGATTTCATGATCTGAAATGAGGTAGTTGCCACTTATTTTTCTAAAATGGCTTCAGTTGAAACTTGTTTTTCTTCTCAGCTATGCAAGACCAAATAGAAATGAAATTTTAATAAGGTGAAATGAGGTTCCTTTTAGTCGGAGGTTGAACTTTGTTGGAACATTTTCTGCTCAATAAACACAAGTGGTTGCCCATGAAGAATTAATGAGCTCGCTGCTGCGCGGGAGGGAGAGGGCCTGCAGCCCGCGATAACGCTGCGAGGCTTTCGTGAACACGCGGATCCAGAGGCAGCGGCACGGCCTCCTGCTTTGAACCGTGTAAACGTTGAGCCGTCCCGGGAGAATGCGAGTGTTCAGTACAGATGGGGCGGCGTATTGGTGAGCACTGTTTGTACATCACTTCGCAGTACTCACACTGCTATCGTACACGGTTATCTCATTTCATACTCATTCTTCAAAAAAACATATTTTTATTGATTTCAGAGAGGAAGGGAGAGGAAGAGAGAAATAGAAACATCAATGATGAGAGAGAATCATGGATCGGCTGCCTCCTGCACGCCCCACACTGGGGATGGAGCCCACAACCCGGACATGTGCCCTGACCGGAATCGAACTGTGACCTCCTGGTTCATAGGTTGATGCTCAACCACTGAGCTATACCGGCCGGGCTTCATACACATTCTTATTCCCATGTCTGGGACGAGGACACTGAAGCTCAGAGCAATTACTTGGTTAACAATGTGCCAGCTTGTAGCTGCTGGAGGTGGGACTCGAACCCAGGCCTCTCGATCCCTACAACTGAGAACTGCCTGCCAAGGTCAGGAGGCCTCCGTGACGCTTCCGGAAGGGCCATCACGGGGGAGTTGTGCTTGGTCTAGGCAGGCGGCTACTTTCTTTCCTACGAAAAACTGCTCACGGATTCTATGGGTCAGGAGCTCAGACCTGACTCAATGGGAGCGGCTGGTCTGCTCCACGGGTCTGGGTGTCACTGGGCAGGCTGGACGGCGGGGACCCAGTGCGAGGCTGGTTCCCTCACGTGTCTGGCGAATGTGGGCTGTCAGCTGGGACCGTGCGCGCCGCGAGTGGCGTGGCGAGGCTTGCACGCGGGCTCCAGTGTGGCTAGCATGGTGGCTGCGTTCCAGGAGAGAACCCGGGAGGACTGGGTGGCAGCTAGATTGCCTTTAAAAAATCACATCTTTATTGAGAGTCACACAATATAATTCACCCCTTTAAATTCACAGACAGTACGTTCACTCATTTAAAGTTTTACCTTCAGTGACATATGTCCATGTATTACAAGAGTCATATACCCATCCTCACAGTTAATTTGAGATAATGCTTATCACCAGGAAAAGAAACGCCGTGCCCTGTACCTGTCACCCCGGCTTCCCACTCCCCACCCCGAGCAGCCACTCATTGTCCATTCTAGACATTTTAAATAGATGCATGTGACTGGCTTCTTGCACTTAGCATGTTTTCAAGGTTCTTCCATGTGGTGGCATGTCAGCACTTCATTTTATAGCTGAACTAGTGGCCCGGTGCATGGATTCGTGCACATTGAAAGGATATTAATTAGAAGAAATATTTTAATATCGCTATTTGCCCTTTCTCTGTAATAGACGTGTCAACCAAATTCACGATTGACAATGACAGATTGAAACACACACATGCGATTGGTGCCAGTGAGAGCTTTATATGTATCGTGCATGCGTGAGTCAACTTAGCCTTTCATAGATATAGAATAAACTTGCTTAATTAGACCTGATTTCTGACGTAGCTAAACTTTTCCCAGCCCAGTGGAGCACCCCAACTTCCCTTTCAGGTAATTGTCAGCAACACAGCAGTAAATACCAACACGGAGCAGATTATTATTGTAGATCGCGCAGGGAGAACAAAGGGTAAAACATTTAACTGCAGCCGTGTCTGACTATATTCTGTGCAGTGAGAAAACCTGAAGTCATTTTCAAGTTCCACCATTTCTTCTTTTCAGTCGGGTCAAGTTTCTAAGCCTTCTAAATCTCCGTTTTCTGGCTAATGGAAAGAAAATAGGATTCTACTGAGTCTCCTATCTACTTACCCCAGGACTTCTGTGAGGATCAAATGAGATGAGGCATGGGAAAATCCTTCACAGGCATTTGGTTAGAGTGTGAAATGTTCGCACCTGGCTTTTATAAAGCAAGTTTGTTCCTGGGCTGAAGAAACTTCAAGGAGGCTGGTCGCTGCCAAGGAGAGGAAGCCGGGCGTTGTTACGTGACATTATTACCCGGCGCCCAGGGCCACCATTTCCGGGCTGGGCTGGGCTGTGGGTCTCGGCAGCGTTGGCTGCGATTTGGTGGGCTGTCGCTGCAGGGTGGCGACAGGGTCTCTGTCCCACTTGGGAGAAGCCGAGTGTTGCTTTGTGGGTGCCGGGTCTGTGGTGCCATTTCTCTGTGTGCATCATGGCAGCTCCTGCATTGAGCGTCTGCCCCCTGGTGGTCAGGGCGTTTCATAGTGGCTTGTTGGACCCTTGGACACTTAGCATATTAGCCGTTCATATATATAGAAGGTGGTATTCCATTGTATGGGTGTACCATGTACTGTTTATCATCCATGTCTCTGCTGATGGACATTGGGTTGTTTCTACTTTGGTGAATATGCTGCTACAGACCTGCCTGTGTGAGTTTGGTGTGGGATGTCCTCATTTCTCTCGGGTATTCATCGGGAATGGAGTGACTGGGTCATATGGTCACTCTTTTTAAAAAGATTTGGGGAACTGTCAGTCTGTTTCCCAAAAATGGCTACACCATTTTCATTCCCAGCAGCAGGTATAAGGCTTCTATTTTCTGTTTTCTCATTAACACTTGTTATTGTCTGTCTCTTATTTTAGCCGGCGAGTATGTGTGAAGTGGTAGCTTATTGTGGTCTTCATTTCCTTAATGACCAGATGTTGAGCAACTTTTCATTTGTTTCTTGACCTATTGTGTATCTTCTTCGGAGAAATCGCTATTCAAATCCTTTTTCCTTTTTTAAATTAATTGTTCTTTTATTTTTGAGTTTGGAGAGTTCTTCGTATATTCCAGATGCAATCTTTTATCAGACATGTGATTGCAACACCCCTCCACCCCCCCCCCCCCCCCGCCACGTTCTGTGGGTTGTCTTTCTATTTTCTTTCTTCTTCTTTTTGGGCAGAATTTTGTGGTTTCATTAACACACATACAATGTGCACACAGTCTGTCTATTCACTTTCTCGCTGCGCAGCCTGGCCCCGGGGGTTGGTGACTGCTGGCAGCTGGGCTGCCCCTCCCCCAGTGGCTTTGCGGGTCTTTGAGGAGACGTGTGAGCAATCAGCACAGTGGGACCTGTTGCCCATCAGCAGCGCGGCAAGCTCCTTGACGTTATGGACCAGAATCTTCCGGAAGCCACCAGGCAGCCTGTGCTGTTTTCTTGTTGCTCCCGTAACCGGTGTTGGGCATCAGGATCTGGCCCTTGGGTCTTCCACGCCCCCTGTTGTCAGTGCCTCTGGGTTCCCGCCCGTCCCGCTCAATCTTCACGCGTCCGTCTGACTGGTGCCGGGGGAACGTCCTGGGCCTCTTTTGGACGGTCTTGGGCTTCACAGGGTCTGAGGGCAGCCACGGTGCCTTTAAAGGTGACAGGGACCTGGACACACACAACAGCCCGGCCTTCAGCACTGGTCACTGTCGTGCGGTCGCCAGCCGCCCAGCAAGCAGGCGACGGAGTGGGGCTCTGCCCGGCCTGTGCTCCCTCCGTCTGCGAAGCTGGCGCGGCCTGGGAGGGCCTTTTGTGTTCTTGACGGTGTTCTTCGAAGCATCAGTGGTTTTACTTTTGACAACGTCCAGTCGGTCTTGTTGTTGTTACTGCTCTTGGTGTCATCCTAAGAAGCCAGGGCCTAGCCTGAGTTCTTAAAGATTTACTTCTGTGTTTTTTGCTCAGAGTTTTATAGCTTAGCTCCTCCATTTAGGTCTCTGCTTTTGAGATAACTTTCGTGTATGTTGAGAGGCTAGCGTCCACTTTGTTCTTTTGCGTGTCGATATCTTGTCCCAGCACAGCTGTTGAAAGACAGTTCTCTCCCCGTCGGGGGTCTTGGCACCTTGTAAATCTCGGGCCGCTCAGTTCTGCGCGGGCCTGTGCTTATCCTTAGCGGGGCCATGCGGACTCGGTGCCGGGTCTCCCAGTGCGGTTTCAGATCGGGGAGTGTGTGAGTCCTCTCACTTCGTTCTTCTGCGATATTGTTTTGGTTTCTTGGGTCCCTTGAATTTGCACATGAACTTCCAGATCAGCTTGTCAGTGTCTGCAGAGAAGCTGTATTGAATCTGTATTGAATGTGGGGAGAATAGGAACAGTATTAAGTCTTCTGATACATGAATTTGGTTGTCTTTCCATTGATTTAGGTCTTTAATTTCTTTCAGTGCTACATCTTAGGGTCTAAGTTTCACATACCTTTGTTAAATACATTCTTAAGCGTTTCATTCTTTTTGATGCCATTATATGTGGGATTGTTTCTTTAATTTCATTTTTTTTTCTTTTTTCTTTTAAAAAAATATATTTTATTGATTTTTCACAGAGAGGAAGGGAGAGGGATAGAGAGCCAGAAACATCGATGAGAGAGAAACATCAATCAGCTGCCTCCTCACACCCCCCACTGGGGACGTGCCCGCAACCAAGGTACATGCCCTTGATCAGAATCGAACCCGGGACCCCTCAGTCCGCAGGCCGACGCTCTAGCCACTGAGCCAAACCGGTCAGGGCTTTAATTTCATTTTTGAGTTGTTCCTTGCAAGTGTATAGAAATGTATGTAATTCATTTTTAAGAAAATATATATTTTATTGACTTTTTACAGAGGGGAAGGGAGAGGGATAGAGAGTTAGAAACATCGATGAGAGAGAAACATCAATCAGCTGCCTTCTGCACACCCACTACTGGGGATGTGCCCGCAACCAAGGTACATGCCCTTGACCGGAATCGAACCTGGGACCCTTGAGTCCGCAGGCTGACGCCCTACCCACTGAGCCAAACCGGTTAGGGCTGTAATTCATTTTTGTACATTTATCTTGTATATTGAAACCTTGCTGAATTTGTTTCTAAGTTCTGATTTTTTAGTGGATTTCTTAAGACTTGCTGTACCCAGTAAATATCCTGTCACCTTGTTCGATAGTCATACTTCTCCTTTCTAATCTGGGTGCCCTTTACTTCTTCTCGCCTGATTGCTCCGGACAGGTCTCCAGGACAATGTGGAGGGAGGTGGCGTCTCGTTTCCTCTTTGGGCCGAAGTCTGACGGGAGCCGTGGGCTTTGCAGATGTTCTTGATCAGAGGGAGGGCACTTCCTTCGAATTCTAGTTTGTGGAGCCTTTTTCCGTGAAGGGTGTTGACGTTTTACAGTGTCTGTTCTGCTGAGATGATCATGTGGTCTTTGTCCTTTTTTCCTATTAATGTGGTATTTTGTAGTAATCGATTTCCGGTTGTTTAACTGATTCCGGACACAGTGGATCTGCGGCCGCCTGTCACTGCTGGAGCCCAGTCCATCGGAGGCAGGTTTGAATCACGTAGGAGTGTTTGTCCCAGTGATACCGCCACATGGGGAGAGCAGTTGACCGGTCACCCTGGAAATGCTGCTCTGCCCCCCTCGCCAGTGGCTGATTATATGCAGGTCAGCGGGTGGGGAGAGTTGATAGGTAGTGATTCCCGGGTCTGCCTTCTCTCACGGTCCCTGCAGAGACCAGCCTGAGTGCTGTAAGATGCCCTTCAGCAGGCTGTCCTTGGTATGGGCTCCGGGCGGCCTGACCCCCAGGGCCCGCTGTCCCTGTAACACAGCCTCCGTCTCCCAGGTCCACAAGGAAATTGCTCATCTGTAGTGAGTAAGGGGACCACCACAAACAACTGTGGTCCTATGCTTATACTAGCCTTGCATGGGGAAAAAAGGAGGCTTATGTAACACTTTTTAAAAAAATTTTATTGATTTTTTACAGAGAGGAAGGGAGAGGGATAGAGAGTTAGAAACATCGATGAGAGAGAAACATCGATCAGCTGCCTCCTGCACACCCCCTACCGGGGATGTGCCCGCAACCAAGGTACATGCCTTTGCCTGGAATTGAACCCGGGACCCTTGAGTCTGCAGGCCGACGCTCTATCCTCTGAGCCAAACCAGTTAGGGCAACACTTTAAACAATAAAGAATTAAAAAATAACTAGCCTTGCATTCCTTGGAAAAATCCCATTTTGTTACGTAATAGAATTATTTTTTTAATCCTCACCTGAGGGTATGTTTCCATTGATTCTAGAGAAAGGAAGGGAGAGGGAGAGAGAGAAACATTGATGTGAAAGAAAAACATTGATCAGCAGCCTCATGTATATGCCCAGACTGGGGATGGATCCTGTAACCTGAGTATGTGCCCGGACTGAGAATTGAACTTGCAACCCTTTGGTGCACAGGACGATGCTCCAACTGAGTCACACTGGCCCGGGCATGATATATACATTAAAGAAATGATCTTGCCTGGCCAGCGTGGCTCAGTGGTTGAGCGTTGATCTATGAACCAGGAGGTTATGGTTTGATTCGGTCAGGCCGCATGCCCGGGATCCCCAGTAGGGGGCGTGCAGGAGGCAACAGTCATTGATTCTCTCTCATCATTGATGTTTCTGTCTCTCCCTCTTCCTTCCTCTCTGAAATAAATAAAAATATATTTAAAAAATGATCTTATATTTCGTTCACTGGCATTTTGTTTGCTTTTGCTGTACATTTATAGACATACTAGTGGCCCAGTGCACAGATTCGTGCACATTGAAAGGAAATTAATTAGAAGAAATATTTTAATATTGCTATTTGCCCTTTATAATAGAAGTGTCAGGGATGAAAGGAAATTGGTAAAATGTTTTGAAAATAATATACTAGTATAAATAGATTAACAAGTAGACAATAACAACATGACATAACAACAACAAAGACTTGATATAAACACCACAAAAATGATATAAAAACAACATTGAGCCCTAATTGGTTTGGCTCAGTGGATAGAGCGTCAGCCTGTGGACTGAAAGGTCCCAGGTTCGATTCCGGTCAAGGGCATGTACCTTGGTTGTGTGCACATCCCCAGTAGGGAGTGTGCAGGAGGCAGCTGGTCCATGTTTCTCTCTCATCGATGTTTCTAACTCTCTATCCCTCTCCCTTCCTCTCTGTAAAAAATCAATAAAATATGTTTTTAAAAAAGAAAAACGAGAAAAACAACATTGATAAAAATGACTGATAAATTGATTAAACTTATCCTGATACCTCCCTGTATACCACATTAAGAGCAAAAACACTTTCAGAGCGCTGGACTGATTTTCCTTGCTTTATATGTACCGCAAATGCACGAGTCAACATTTATTTTTCAATTGCCAGTGCGCGTCACAGGCACCGGCCGACTGGTTGGACGGACGGACGGTTGGTCACTTAGCCTGTTAGGTACATAGAACAGAGTGGTCCGTAGTGTTCTTCGCTGGCAGACACCTGGTTTGTTTCTGGTGCGGGCGATGCTGGCGCCGTGGAGTGAGCTGGGAAGTGTTCCCTCTGCTCCTGGGTTTCAGAAGCATTTCTGAAGAGTTGGCGTTAATTCTTCCTGATACTTGTTGGAACTGACCAGGGAAACAAACCTGGGCCAGGGCTCTCTGTGTAGTGTTTTCATGACTCATTCATGTCTATCAGATGTCCTTTTTCCCATTGGATTCGGTGGTTTTAGTCTTTCTGGGAGTCTCTCCGGTCACCTCAGCTACCGCGGTTGTTGCTGTACAGCTGTTCATGATGCTCTCCCACAACCCCGTCTGCCTGTAGGGTCGACAGTCACGTCCCCCCCTGCACCCTGATGTCAGGAATTCGAGTCTTCCCTCCCTCACCGTCAGTCAGTCTAGCTAAAGGTTTGTCGACTTTGCTCGTCTTTTCAAAGGACCACCCTCAGTTCCGTAAGGTTTTCTCTACCGTTTTCTGAGGCCGTCCCTTCTGAAGAAGCAGCCAGACTGGTGGCTCCTCAGTGGTCCCCGAGCTCCTGCGGGGTCCCTGCGGTTGCCTCTTCTCTTCCTCCCCGCGTGGCCGGGCCGCACGTGGGTGGGCGGCTCCTGCTCCCGGCTCCCCGGAACAGCTCTGCCTTTGTCTGCATCATGTTTCTATGTCAGGTTATTTGGAAAAGTTGGTTTATGGCTAAAACACTCCCCTCACAGCCATGAAATGAAACCACACAGGGCAACAGAACTGGGCTGCACCGTTAACACTGGCCCATGAAGCAGTCCTGACGGGACGTTGCAAAAAGACATATAAACATGAACATGGACTTCACACGTGTGCAGAATGAGGTGACTTGCCTGGAGACCGAGCCTTCGGTGGAAACGCCAACCCCTGCAGGGAGTTGCCGGGTCAGGTTCAGGTGTCGCCCCGAGGAGGTGGGCCGGGAAGGGGACGGGTGCTTTCAGCCCTGCTATGGGCCAGAATGCCAGGCCCGTGACGCGGTCTCTTACTGCGAGGCGCGTGGGAGTCCCTGCGCGCGACCCTGGCTTTGCCACCTGCTGGCTGGGCTGACCTGGGCAGGCTCCCGAGCTTCCTGGCCCCGTTCCCTTCCCTTCCCAGCTTCGGGAGGGCTCCGCGCTCCTCGGCGGTGGTCTCCTCGCCACTGCACAGCCAGCACTGGCACCGCTTGTTCACCACTCCACGGGCGCTCCTGAGGGACCTGTGATTAGATGGAGCCACCTGGGACTCCAGGACAAGCCCAGGGTCCGTCCTCAGGCACACCCACAACGCCCGCTGTGCCCGCCAGGCGACAGCACAGGTTCGGGTCAGGATGTGACACCTTTCAGGCCCTTACTCTGCAGCCACAGCGCCTGAATGACAGGAGTCCTCTGATTTCAGGAAGGTCTGGAAATCAGAAGGAAAGGGTGACGCCCCTTAGGGAGCTGGACCGAGGGCCTGCAGGGAGCGGCAGAGGGAGCACAAGTGACAGAAGGGGTAGGAGCTGCTCCCTCACCAGGATGGAGGAGACGCACCGCAGAGCCCACGTGCCTCCGTCAGGTTCGCGGCGTCGCGTGGCTGCCGGAGCGGGCGTTCTGCTCTGGCCGTGGGCGCCAGCAGCCCCGCTGCAGCAGTGCACCCCGCGTGTCCCAGGCCTCCCTGTCCGGAGCTTATCCTCGGAGCACAGCGTCCTGGGCAGCATTTGTCCCCAGAGGTGTGTGCTGCTGTGTGACCGTCACCAGCCGTCGGAGTAGCTGCGTCTGGCAGTCAGCACTGGCCGCACACTCATGGCAGAGCCATATGGTGGGACAGTGGGAGAGACAGGCGTTCTGTCCGGGGGATGGCCAGGCAGGGATGAGTCCGCTGGTGCTCATTCCATTAGCAAGATTTCCAAGCCTTAATTCAGAAATGACGATAGAGCTGTAGGAAGCGCAGAGGGACGCACAGGAAAAGCCTGTGTGCCCTTGTCCTCCCCGTGGTGTAAGTTCACATATGCTGCTTACGGTTTCACAGCTGCCCGGCAGTACATGCGAAGTAGGTCAATGCATTGAAGTAAATTGGAGAAAGTAATGACGTGGGCAACTAGGCCTGCTCTATTGCTAAGCAAAGAGGTAGGATTTCATTCTGTTTCGACAAATGAAAACATTCATCTGTGTACCTAGCAGCCCAGGTCTGCGTTTGTCCCTCCAGCCAGCCCCGCTGCTTCAGCCTTTCCGCGGTCTCCTCCGTGTGGCCGGGCCTCAGCCAGGCCGTGCTCCCCGTGTGGAAGCTGAGGGGTGGCCCGCCAGGTGGCAGCGGGGCCGTGCTGCCAGGCACCCACACTCCCCCTCCTGCCCGCCGCCCGTCCTGGTGGCATTATCTCCTGCGTCTCTCAGGGCGGCTGGTGGCTGGGCAGCCCTAGGCCTCACCTCCGTGTGCCGAGCAGGAGAAGGGGAAAGCCGGGGCTCGGGGTGCGAACCCACTGTCTCACCTGTCAGGGAGGCCTGCCACGTATTGCTGACCGGCCCGCAGGGTCACGTGGCCACCCCTGGCTGGACGTCCCCAGGAGGCGGGGCTGCGCAGGTGACCCACCTGGTTGTCTGCCACACGGGTCGTGTTGCTTCCATCTTATTCTAAGTTTATCCCGATGAGCGTCAGACTGTTACAATAAAACCATTAATCTTTAAAACTTGTGTGTGCCTTTTTTGTGCTTGTGCATCGGCTTTAGACAGAACGGTGCCAGCTGGGGGTTTCCTGATGGCATTCCGTGGCGCGTGTCAGGTCCTGCCTGTGACATGCGGCCGGGCGCAGAGGCTGCCGGGACTGCCCTGCGGCTCCAGCAGCCCGGGCCGGAGGGTGACCGGGCGGCGTTGGCGGAGCGCTCGCCTCAGACGGGGTCCAGGGCTGGCCTTGGCCCCGTGGCCACGGAGTCTAGGGAGCGACAGAAGCTAACGTGCGCTCCCTTTCTTTTGAACCAGCATCCAGCACGTGTACGGCGCCCAGCACCCCCCTTTTGATCCACTGTTACACGGCACGTAAGTGATGCCCAACTCTCCTGGGGGCTTCGGGGTCCTGGGGCTGGGGGACCCTCCCGCCTCCTGGAGTTCTTGGGGGAGGGCACGGTCTTCCGTCCAGCAAACACGTGTTGGACACTGCTGGTCTTTCACGCTCGTCCTCCTGGGGGCGGGGGGAGGGCAGATGTGGAGGGACAGCCCGAAGTGGGCCGCCTATGCAGGGGACGTGGAGCTGGCTCCCCTGCCGGCGGGGGGTGGTGTCCCTCGCTCTCCACGCACCCGCCCAGCCGCCTACGGCCCCCTCCGCCCTGTGTGTCCCGTTCCTTGCCACAGGTGAGCGAGAGGAAGGTGTGGCCCAGATGTTGTCTGCAGTCATACTGTGGGGCTCTCATATCCCCATCCGTGCCCCAAAGGCCTGTCTGTGTGTGTGAGCGGTCCCTTCACCCTCCCCACCCCCCCCGCAGCCTCGGGAGCGGGCAGGGACGCTGGGAGGAGAGAATGTATGGGCCCTGCCAGGTGAGGCTTGGGCACCTGAGCACCTGGCTGCAGCGCTGTGCTCTGCACAGACTGCGTCTGCCCTGCCTGAGCCCGCAGCTTCTCCCGCCCCGGCTGGCTCTGGTCCGCCTGCGCGCTCTCCTCCGCCAGCTCCATTGAAGCGGAGAGTGGTGTGTGCTGTTCACCTGGGGGCTCCCTTCTGACTGTGGGGGAGCTTCAGGGCTCTGAGGGTCCAGTGACTGCCTTTGCCTTGCAGCTTGCTCAAGGCCACGCCCAAGGTGCCCACCACGCCCGTGAAGGCCAAGAGAGTCAGCACCTTCCAGGAGTTTGAGAGCAACACCAGCGACGCCTGGGATGCGGGCGAAGATGACGACGAGCTCCTGGCCATGGCGGCTGAGCGCCTCAACTCCGAGGTGGTCATGGAGACGGCCCACCGCGTCCTGCGCGACCACAGCCAGCGGCAGGAGCAGCACAAGCTGCAGGAGCCCCCAGGGCCCGGGCAGAAGCCCAAGCCTGCGGCAGAGCCGCCTCCGGTCGCCAGTGGGGACCTGCGGCTGGTGAAGTCTGTCAGCGAGAGCCACGCGCCCTGTCCTGCAGGTGGGCTGGGGCGGAGCTGGTGTGCACTCCTGCAGGAGGGGGAGCCCTGCCCTTGCAGCAGGAGCCCTGCCCTGAAGGCCCCGAAGGGCATCATCCGGGCCCCCGCAGGCTTCCCCAGCGGGAGAAGCGGCGCGCAGCTCTGTGCCGGCTCTCAGCCTCTCGCCTTCTCGTGGAGGGTGGGCCCTGGCTCTGTGGGCCCGTCCTGAGAGGGTGCAGTGAGCACGGCTCGGGCCTCCTAGGTGTGCGCGGGTCGCTCTCGGGGGCGTTTCCAGCAGGGCCAGGCCAGCTGCACGGGCAGAGGACGCACCTCCTGTGGCAGCAGCGGTGCTGCCTCCAGGGACACTCGCGTGGACACAGGGTCTACGGTGTGTGTGCCGATGAGGAACTCCGGCGGGGGGGGGGCCCTGTCTGCACTCCCGCCTGCCTGCGGCCCTCAGCGGCCGTCCTCACCACGGTGCTCACTTCCTGCACTTGCTGTGCAGGAGGGTCTGGGATGTGGGACCCAGTGCCTGAGCTGTGGGCTGGGCCTCACCCAGAGTGTGGGGGTCTTGTGGTCACTCTGGCCTCACCTGGAGGGCAGTTCTGCCCCTGGGAACATGGGGCAGGGTCTCAGGACATTTTTGGTTGTCACATTGGGGCTGGGTATTGCCACTGCATGTAGTGGGCGGAGGCCAGGTTGCTGCGCCACATCCCTCGTGTCCAGGATGGGCCGCCCACGGGAGCTCCCCCGCAGGTGCACAGCAGGGGCGAGGCCTGCTGGCCTGCTCTCCAGCCAGGGTGCTCCTGGTCCTCTGGAGACTGACCTGGCTGGTGCCAGGACACCGGGCGTATCGTCAGGTTCAGCTTGCTCAGCGGCGGCACGAAGGAGAACACGGCAGGCCTGGTTCTCAGGGACCCAGTCCCGGTCCGTGTGCCATTTGGCACTCCATCGGGAGACGCGGGGCACGGATGCTCTCATTTCCGTGAGGCAGATGGGACACGGCGGTGGACAGGATCCAGGAGCACCCAGCGTGGGAGCCCCGGCTCGGGCTCGTGGTGGAAGGCGGGGGCATGTCGGCGAAGGCTTCAGGGGGGAGGGGACGCCTGTGGGTTCCAGGAGGTGAGCCCTCCTGGCGGGGAGTCCCAGCCAGCAGGCCAGGCCTCCTGCCCCTGAGGAGGGTCATGTTTGCAGCCTCATCTGCAAGTTCCCAGAATGGGCCTCGTCCCAGGTCCCTGTTTCTGTTGGTGTCCACTGTCGTTCCATAAACGCTGTTGAAGTAAACTAGCTTGTCCTCAGGGCCTGCCCTCCCCCCCCTCCATGCTCTCCCCCTCGTCCCTGCACAGGGACATCCCAGGCCAGGCCTCTGCTCAGAGGAGGACCTGTGACTCTATTTTTTTAATTTTTAAAAATATTTTTGTTGAAGGGAGAAGGAGAGAGAGAGAGAAACATCAGTGATGAGAGAGAATCACGGATTGGCTGCCTCCTGCATGCTCCCTACAGGGGATCCAGCTTGCAACCCGAGCCTGTGCCCTTGACTGGAACTGAACCTGGGACCCTTCAGTCCACAGGCCAGCGCTCTATCCACTGAGCCACACGGGCTAGGGCAGTGATTTCCATTGTACTTTGTTGCTTACATGACAGTGCTTTGTAATTCATGTCCTGGAGTGTTCCACTCCCCGGACGGTCCAGTCAGCACTGCCTCTCCTGCTCCGTGACCTGCCACGCCGGCATTTATGTCGGAGGCCTGTCACGGGTGCGGCCGTGGGGAGCAGGTGTCCCCTGTGCAGTGCCCACGGGGCCCGCCTGCTGCATCCGCTGTGACACTCGGCCTGGGTGGACGGTGACCTGGGGCTCAGACGGTGCCGCCTGGGCTCGTAGCTGTCTCCGCGCCCGCCCCACACCGCCTGCTGCCCTGACTTTCCTAATGACCATCCGAGGAGGCCTCGTGCCTGAGTCAGATGCACTTGCTTGTTTTAGGGAGCCATTGGGTTCATGGCAAAGCACATCTGTGGCTGGGAAGGCTCAGTGGGCACGGCCAGGTGACAGCTGTCCCCGTCGCTGGCCGTGGCGGAGCCGCGCACGGGGTCTGGTGTGGTTGCCCACAGGAGGCGTTAGACCCTGCCCTCAGGGACCCTCGGGGACTTGCCGTGTTTCCCTCGCACCGTAGCAGGGAGACCTGGTGCCGGACTTTCTGCTTCCTGGGGACGCCACTGTCACCTTCCCCATCCCTCCGCCCTGCCTCAGAGTGGGGCCCGTGGTGCGCTCTGCCAGGAGTGTGCGGTCCTCCCTGCCTCAGCGCGGCCTGGCTCGCCTCTGAGTGCAGGTGTGTGCTGTCCAGCACCTTCGCCGCCACACTGTGGCCTGAGCCTCCTGCTGGCGCGCTCCTGTGGCTCCTGAGACGTGGCTGAGGAGTGGATTCCGGGGAGAGAGCCTGAGGCCGCCCGGTCCTGCCCGCGGCGCTCCCCAGGCGAGTGGGAGTGCTCCCTGCTCTGCCCACTTCACAGGCTTTTCTGGAAGCTTATCTGGGCCAGACTCTGCCCCGAGGCCGAGGATGCGGCCTTCCCCTCCCCTTCTGCTGGAATGAGCTCACTCCGGGCCCAGGAGCCGTGGGGGTGCCGCCTCCCCCGGCCTGGCGGCAGCTGCCATTCACGACGTCAGCATCTTCCTCCGCGGGGCTCGCGCCTCGTCCCGTTTCTGTGGGATTATTTTTACTCCACTTCCAATTGCAGTTGGGAGATGTGACAGCCGTGGGGCTCAGCCGTGGGGCTCAGAGCCCGCGTGCCTCTTGCTGCTTGTCCCTTGTTGGTCTTGGTGGCTCTTTGTCGAATGACCCGAAGGCCTATGGCTCTTGCCTTGGGCTGTCCCTGGTCCTGGGCTGCGGATGTGGCCTGCTCTCACCTCACCCCTGCGGGTGGTGTCTCCGTGGGCGCAGGCCCTGCCACCTGGGGAGGGCGGGGCCAGCTTGTGCTTGTCGTACCGGCCCCCCCCCCCCCCCCCCCCATCTGCAGCAGGTTGGCTCTCTTTACTCCTCATGGCGCGGGGAGGCGCAGGCAGGGGCAGAGGCCTGCTCGCACAGCAGTGCTGCTCGCACAGCGTCCCGGTCGCCGGCGTGCCCTAGCCTCTGCCTGCTGTCCTCAGTGCTCTTCACACTGCGTCCCCTTCACGGGCAACGGGCTTTCCTCTGGCTCCGGCCCCGGCAGCTCCGCAGGCCCCTCCTCCCTGCCTGCACCCACACATGCTCGGGCCACGCCACCCCCGCAGGCCCGATCGGGGGCGTCCTGGCCGCTGTCAGCCCAGGGGTCGGGAGTGTCCTGGTTGTCTGGTCTTGCTGTTCTGCGGGGTGTGTCTGTTCCACTGGTGGGTGACACTGCGCTAGCAGAGCGAGGGGTGACCTCGCAGGTGTTAGCGAGGTCAGGTCCTGCTCTGGAGACCAGGGCCTGCCCCATCAGCGCTGTGGGAGGGGACACTGACCCCATTGTTCACGGGGAAGTGGCTCGTGGCCGCCCTCCCCTCCCCTCACCCTCTTCTCTTTCCCCCGCAGAGAGTGCCAGCGGCCCAGCCCCTCTGCACAGGTCCCAGTCGCTCCCGCACGCGGCCACCGTGGCCCTGGGCAGCACGTCCGACCCCGGGACCCTCAGCAGCTCGGCGCTGAGTGAGAGAGAGGCCTCCCGGCTCGACAAGTTCAAGCAGCTCCTGGCCGGCCCCAACACGGACCTGGGTAAGTCTTGCTTCCGAGCGAGGCGGTTCTCGGAGGACCCGGTCCGTCTGTGGCACGTCCTGCCCTTGCTTCCCTCTCACTCACCTCGTGTGCACGTGGTAGTTCATGTGCTTCCAGTGCGATTCCATCGAGTACTTCCTGTTCTTTTTCCTTAAGCCCCAGGGGCCCTCCTGCCTCTGAGAACCGCCGTGGTGAGCTCTGCCCAGCTGGGCAGATGGACCTGGCTGGTCACTGTGAGCCTGGGCACGGCGCTGGTGACCGGCGTCATGACCACTGCAGTCTGCGCCTCCTTGCTGGGCCTCCTTGTTGGGGCAGAGCATGAAGGCTAGGGCCTTGCAGGGGGCAAAGGCCAGCAGGGGCGGTGCAGTCAGGAGGGGACAGTGCGGCCAGCAGGGGGTGGTGTGGCCAGCTGGGGTGGTGCAGGGGCAGGGCGGCCAGCAGGGGCAGTACAGCCAGGAGGGGCACAGTGCGGCCAGCAGGGGGGTGTGGCCAGCAGTGTTGCTTGTGTGTCGTGCGCCGCGTGGACACTCCGAGGCATGGCTCGCTCGTCTGCTGGAATCTCCTTGGGTCACATCCCTCATTTATGTCTCCCTCTGTGGGGAGCCACTCCACAGGCCTGGGGTCGGGAGTGTTCTGGTTGTCTGGACTTGCTGTTCTGCGGGGCTAGGCCGCTCGCTGGACGCTGGAGCGTTCAGGATGGTCACCAGGTCTCCTGGCTGGGCAGAGGCTGGAGCTCTGAGGGCTCAGAGCCTGAGGCTGGCAGTGCCCTGTGCGACCACCAGGTGGCGCGTGAGGCCCGTGGACGGGCAGCACAGAGCAGCTCAGGCAGGAGGGAGCCTGGCCAAGGCCGAGGCAGCCGCCTGGCCCCGAGGCCTTGTAGGTGTGAGATGCTGCTGCCCTGGGCGCCATTCTCACGTGGGCTTTCCTTTCCTGTCCTTTGCGTTTGCACATGCGCACGTGGGACACAACAGTGCAGTGCGGGGTGTAGGGGCCTGGGTCCTCGCCTTCCCCAGCCCTCCCCGGCTGGTCCCAACCCCTTCCTGCGGCTCGCTCACCTGCAGTGGAGGCCCAGCTTCACACTTGCAGACACGTTGCAGGAACAGT
Organism: Myotis yumanensis; assembly: GCF_028538775.1. Taxonomy (NCBI): domain Eukaryota; kingdom Metazoa; phylum Chordata; class Mammalia; order Chiroptera; family Vespertilionidae; genus Myotis; species Myotis yumanensis. Next base: position 213,715,608 of record NW_027223754.1, read on the forward strand.
GCTGTGCCAGACCCGTTTCCGTGGTCCCTGTGGCCCCTGACCCCTGAGAACGTCACTGTGTGTCCTCAGGACAAAGACTTTCTCTCGGTCCCAGCGACGTCAGTCAGGACGTGTAACATCGATGGGCACTGTTGTCTAGTCCGCGGGCCACGTTCACTGGACCGTTGTCCCCGTGATGTCCTTCCCTCTTCCTTCTGGTCTGGAATCTGGGACAGCGTGGTGTCTGCCATCACATCGCTTGCCTCCATGACCCTGGAGCAGCGCCCGCTGCGGTGTGGTCTTGGCCTGACATTCTGAGGAGCACAGGCCCCTCGGTGTGGGGGTCTCACGTCCTCCGGTGACACGTGGGCCAGTCATTTGTGTCCTCGGTGGCCATAGCACCGTGTGCTGGCGTGTCCAGCGGTGACAGGCCCATTGGGTCACGTGGCTCAGGCGGTGCCCCAGGCTCCAGGGGCCAGCTGTCCTTTCCCTTTGGGGTTCAGAAGGGTCTTAGAGACACGGTGGGTGCGTTGACATGATGTGTTTTCTGTCCCGATGAGCAGTGTGTTTCCCTCCGGTCCTGGAGGTGCCTGCTCTGTGCGTGCCCCACGGGCCGGGCACGGCCGCTCCTCCTGGTGGGCACGCGGTGACACAGACTCTGTTGTTGCTGACGACTCGAGGCCTGCACCTCAGGTGTCCCCAGTGTGGCTGGCGGGGAGGGGCAGCTTGGGAACGGGGCAGGTGTCTTACCACCAGCGAGGAGGGATGGCCTGTGCGCAGGACTCGGTGCTCCTGCCTCCCAGTCACGTGTGGTTTGAGCCTGTGCGGTAGCCGCCAGCACACTGGTGCGGGCCGGTCAGAGCGGCCGTGAGCGCAGGTTCTGGGGACTGGCTGCCTGCGGGGGTGGGGGTGGGGGCTCTCTCTGCAGCTTCCTCACCGGGACCCTGACCTTGAGCCGGTGGCTGACTCACTCCTCTGTGGGCACGATAGCAGCTCTAGGTGCAGAGTCCCGCACACAGGGCCAGGGGTGCCAGCACACTAGACACTCAGGAAAGTTAGTCAGTTTTTCTTGTTTCCATTTGCATTGGCCTGTGGCCCTGCAACTTGACTCCACAGCGTGGACAGACACGTGGCTGTGTGGTGTTGGCACGTCAGTCGGTCTGCAGGGACCTCTAGGCGTGCGCGGTGGTTTCTGACAGGCGAGGAGCGAGGCGGCGGAAGCCAGGCTGCCTGATGGGAGTCCCGTTCCGGGCCAGGCTCTGCGTCCTGAGCGAGTCTCCTCGTGGTGTTGTCATTGGGGTCACTTTTGGAAACCAAGTCACACCTAAGATAGAGCTCTACAGCCACTGGGAAAACGTGAGAGAGGCTGAAGGTAACACTTCAACATCATTTCTTCGTTAGGTTGGCGGGATTATGGGTTTTTCTTCAGAATTCTATTTAACCATCGTGTCTAACAACAAAAAGCTAAGCCCAGATCTTTCAGAGTTCAGTAGTCACTGGGTTTTATTTAGCGGCAGGAGAAATCACAGGCAGTACGTTGCCGCCTTTGTAAGGCACGTACAGTAGCTTCAAGGACGGCGGAAGCATTATCTTCACGTTACGTGGAAGACGTGAGTGGCAGGTGTCTGCCGTGGGAAGCACGCAGCCGGGTGAAGTGCCCAGAAACGCTCTCCCCACCGAGCGCGTCCTGTCCCGCAGGCGCCGTGTCTGTGTGGCCTGTGTGCGGGGAGCTGGGGATGGAAGTGGCAAACGCAGGGGCAGCTCCTCCTGTCCTCAGCAGACTCACGGTTCACTCATCACACGCTGCTGCTCGGCCCTGGCCAGGTTTGCTCAGTGGTTAGAGCGTTGGCCTGCGGACTGAAGGGTCCTGGGTTTGATTCTGGTCAAGGGCACATGCCTGGGTTGTGGGCTTGACCCCCACCCTGGTCCAGTGCATGCTGGAGGCACCCAGTCGCTCTGTCTCTCTCACATCGATGTTTCTCTCTCTGTCTCTCCCCCTCCATTCTATTCTGCCTAAGAAACCAATGGGAAAATGTCCTCGGGTGAGGATTAGCAGCAGCAGAAGGCTGATCCCAGGAAGGGGCGCTCAGAGGTCGTGGTGTGATCCCCGGTGGCTGTGAGTGGGAGCGACCTGGCAGGACACAGACATGGTGTCCCGGGCGGGGAGCGGGGCCTGGAGGTCCCGGTGTGTAAGGCGGGTGTGTGACACGCAGCCCTGGCCCTCCAGGCCTTCAGACCTGAGGACAGAGGAGCGGGCCAGGCACACGGACACGTCCTCGGGGAGCCCTGGTCTGGCTTCCAGATGGTCAGCGCTCACAGGTGTTTCCCACGTGGGGCGTGACGTGGTGACGTGTGTTCTGTGTTTTTGGTGGTGGGTGTGCAGTGTCCGCTCTGAAAGCAAGGATTTCGGTTAGATGCCCCTGCAGGGCCTGGGCCGGAGGGCAGCCTGCCGGCGTGTGGCAGGATGAGGCGGCCGTGCAGCCTCCGCCAGGGCGGGAGCGACCTGGCCAGGTGCCTCGGCCTCCTGCCTCCGCAGCACCGGGACCGAGCCCGCAGGGGCCTGTGACACAGGCGGGAACAGGCCGAGGCGTCGCGGAGTTCGCTCACTCAACCTCGACTCCTGAGCCTCTGCTGCTGGTGTGGACGCTGGTGCAACGGGCCAGACCCTGCCCTGGCTCAGCGGGCTGCCTTCTGGTGTGGGAGACAGACAGACAGACACGCGCAGGCAGTATCTAGGGACTGTTGGGGGTGCTGAGTGCACGTGGACCTTGCGCTGAGGGGGCGCAGCTGCTGTGGGGGAGTCTGCAGGCCCCTTGGCTTAGGCTGCGGTCCATCCCCACTTGGCCTCGTCCGCAGGTTCCGCCATGGAGCGAAGAGACCTGTCACCAGTTTACCCCGGGCCACATGCCCTAAGCGAGACCTCAGTTCCTTCGGCGTCTCGTCAGCGTTGTAACCAATGCGGGAGGAAGCGACGTATCAAGTCCTGCTGTACTTGCAGCTGGTGGACAGGAAGAGGCTTTAAAAACATTATTTTTTATTGATGTCAGAGAGGAAGGGAGAGGGAGAGAGAGATGGAAACCTCAATGATGAGAATCATGGATCAGCTGCTTCCTGCACGCCCCCTACTGGGGATCGAGCCCGCAACCTGGGCCTGGGCCCTGACCAGGAATTGAACTGTGACCTCGCTGAGCCACACCGGCCGCCAAGCAGGCCTTGGAAGGTGGGGAGGAGGCTCCAGGGCGGCCAGCCCGGCAAGGCCTGAGGTGCACGGCTCCTGCCAGGGCAGCGGAGAGCAGCTGCTGAGCCGGGCCTGGGGGGCGGGAGGCCAGCTGCACAGGAGACAGGTCCCGAGGCGGGCAGGCAGGGAAGGGGGGCAGCGCACCGGAGGGCAGCGCCAGGCCTCTGGGAGGCTTTGGGCCCGAGGAGCGGAGCCTGGCAGCCCTTTTATGGAAGGAAGAGCCCTGAGGACTGTTGAGCGAGGCCTTTCCGAGGGCCTTGGGCCGAGGCACACTCCTCAGGCTGCTGCCCGCGAGTGGGGACGAGGAGGGACAGCAGGGACAGGGAGGACGTTCGGGGGATGCCGGGAAGTGGGTGAGGTGTGGTGGTCAGTTCCCCGGGCTCTGCAGGGCAGGCGGTGGGCCCGGCGCCTGCTGGACGTGAAGCTGGGTGACTGGGGAGACGGAGCAAGCCAAGACCGTCACCTGGAGCCCAGGGGCTGGGAGGACTGGGGACAGCTGACGGACATGGAGGGAGCACCCCCGAGGAACGCACCATGTCACGAGGAGGCACAGGTGCTGGGAGAGGCCTGGGACGCCGCAGTCCCTCCTTGGCAGGGCGCTGTCCGCGGGCTCAGCCCCCGCTGTCAGTGGGTCCGAGAATATTACTCGGAAGCTCCCAGGAAGGAGCAGTGTGAGAGTTTAAGTGCACGCTGTCTGCGTGGTGCGATGGATCTTTCCCGGCCCCGCTCTCATCCTGGCGACGGAACTGTCCCTGACGCCGCCCCGCCCTTCGTCACTCCGTGCGGCTCGTTGTCAGATGGGCTGCCCTGGTCTCGCCGCTTGTGTTTAAGTCCCCTGCTCTCCTTCAGCACCCCCCTCTCCCCCCCCCCCCCCCGCCCCCGCCACCGTGCAGGACGCTGGCAGTTCTGATGTTCAGAAAGAGGCGGGAAGAGCTTCCTCCGGTGGGAAGGTGCGCGCACAGGAAACACCTGGACTCGGGGCTCGGCACTCTCCCAGGCCTCAGACATCCGCGGGGCCGTGGATAACGGGGAACTGCTGGAGATCCAAGTAATTGCACCGTTGCTACCATGCTGGGTTCTTGTACATATAAACACGTGCATGCACACATGTATATACATGTAAACATGTACATCCCCCCCCCACTTCCCCAAGTCCAAGCCTGCCAGCTGCCTGCTCCAGCTTGTACCTGCTCCCAGTGCACAGATGACCAGGCTGAGTCAGACACGGGGGCAGAGGGGCCGAGCTGGTCACAGTCATTCCTGGGCTGCGCTCACAGCCCCTGGGGCCTGGCGGAGAGCTTGGAGCTGGGGGCTTGCCTGGGCCTTGTGGGAGGGCTCCGTGCTGTGGCCGGGACACTCCTGTTCCTGCAGGTCTGGCCCCAGGCCAGCGGCACGCAGCGTGTGGCCAGGGGCTGGCCTGGCAGCCTTGCTGGAGGTGTGTGCTGAGCAGGTGCCCTGAGGGCAAGGTGGGGTCTCAGAAGGGACTGGAACCTGAGTGGGACCAGAGCAGAGCTCCAGCAGCTCAGTATGTCCCCCGACTTCCTCAGCAGGGTTTCACCGGGATGGGCAGCCCAGAGCGCAGAGGCCCCCGGAGAGGGCACACTCCTGTCTGGTCACTCGCCTCTCCTAGGGTCCTAGTGGCTTCTGTGTCGTCTCTGTGTGTCAGCGCCCCAGCCACGTGAGCACATAGTGCTGGCCCTGGGAGGCAGGGCGCCCTCCTCCCCTGTCCTCCCCTGCTCCTGCCCCTCCTCCCCGCCCCTCCCCTGCTCCTGCTTTTCCCCACCTGCCCCTCCTCCTGGCTGAGTGCACCTCCCGCCTCCCCAGTCACTGGCTTCCTGTCCTGTTTGCATCCAGTTTCTAATCAGGTGTGGCCGCTGGAGGCAGTTCAGCCACAGACGGGCTTCCTGGGATGGGCGCGAGGACCCTGCCTGGCCCGCGGTGCCGCTGGGAAGCTGTTAGTGGAAGAGAGGGCAGGAGTGACGGCCACGCAGGCTCTCAGGAGGCTGGGCAGGGGCCCCTGAGGCCGGCTTTCATCTCGGCTCTGGTTTGAGGAAGAAGTGCTTTTTTTTTTTGTAAATATATTTTATTGATTTTTCACAGAGAGGAAGGGAGAGAGAGATAGAGTTAGAAACATCTATGAGAAAGGAACATTGATCAGCTGCCTCCTGCACACCTCCTATTTGGGATGTGCCCGAAACCAAGGGACATGCCCTTGGCCAGAATCGAACCTGGGACCTTTCAGCCCGCAGGCTGACGCTCTATCCACTGAGCCACACCGGTCAGGGTGAGGAAGAGGTGCTTTAAAAAGAGGCCGTCGAGTTTCTAAGGTAGCCTGAGCTCTGGTCCTGAGCGGCCAGGGGGCCGTGGCCCTCGTGGGTTGGGCGGGGTCTGGCATGTTGTGGGCACACGTGCTTTTGGGGAATGGGCAGTCCATCCCAGTGTGCGGTGCTGGGACGGCAGGGCTCGGTGGGGGCCTTGTTCATGATGCTGCATCGCATTTCTTTTGGGGGATGGATTGGCCTGGCCCAACCTTGCACGGGATGGTGGTGGCTTTGGTGTTGGTGGTGTGATAATGGTGGTGGTGGGGACGGTGGTGTGATGGTGATGGTGGTGGGATGGTGTTGGTGATGGTGTTGGTGATGGTGATGGTGATGGTAAGGATGGGGATGGGGATGGGGTTGGTGTTGGTGTGATGGTGATGGTGGTGTGATGGTGATGGGGAGGGTGTTGGTGGTGTGATGGTGATGGTGGTGTGAAGGTGATGGTGGTAGGGATGGGGATGGTGTTGGTGTGATGGTGTTGGTGGTGTGATGGTGATGGGGAGGGTGTTGGTGGTGTGATGGGGATGGGGATGGTGTTGGTGTGATGGTGATGGGTGGGGATGGGGATGGTGTTGGTGTGATGGTGATGGGTGGGGATGGGGATGGTGTTGGTGTGATGGTGATGGGTGGGGATGGGGATGGGGATAGGGATGGTAGTGTGATGGTGGTGTGATGGGGATGGTGGTGTGATGGTGATGGTGAGGGTGGTGTGATGGGGATGGGGATGGTGGTGTGATGGGGATGGGGATGGTGTTGGTGTGATGGTGATGGTGGTGTGAGGGTGGTGGTGGTGTGATGGGGATGGGGATGGTGTTGGTGGTGTGAGGGTGGTGGTGGTGAGCTTATAATTGAGTGCTTGCTATGTGTCAGGTACATGGAATCCTGGGAAAGGAGCCCAGAGAGGGCCGAGCGCAGGCTGCCCTCCTTGCCACAGCATGCTGTGCCCTCCAGGACCCAGAGGCCGTGCTCACTGTGCCTCCCGTCCCTGGAGGCTCTGTCTGGTCATTGCCTCTCCTAGGAACATGCACGGAGCCCGCGCCCCCCAACCCCCTTGCTCCAGGGACCTTCTGGGACGTCAGGTGTCTGCTCAGCCCAGGGGCCCAAGGACTTACAAGAGGAAGGGAAGTAGAGTGTGTTAGAGACGAAAAGCAGAAAGTGGAGAAGAAAGGGGGGTGGGTGCCATTTAGACTCTGTCACTCCCAGGCCCTCCTTTCCCGGGAGGTCATGTGTAGGGCTCATGGGGGCCGGAGAGGTCAGGTGGGGTGGGTCTCCCTCTTGAACTGCCCTGATGGTGGGGGGCGTGTCAGAGGAGCGGGGGCTGTGATGGTGGCGGGTCGGGGCCCTGCAGCAAACACGGGCAGCAGGACCGGGTGTCTGAGCGGCGCTCGGCGGGGTCACAGGCGCCCCCTCCCAGGTGGGAGCAGATCTGCCGGGACCGAGTGCGAGTCACGGTCTGTGCTCCACCCGGGTCCACGGGGTGCAGGTCTGTGTGGCACCTCTGAAGTGGCATTCACCCACTGCAGGGGCTGGTTATGACTGGGCCCTTGGTCCTGCAAGCCCCAAACTAGGGATTGAGCCCTCAACCTGGGCATGTGCCCCGACTAGGAATCGAACTGTGACCCCCTGGTTCATGGGTGGACGCTCAGCCACTGAGCCATGAGCAATAGAGTGTTCCTCACGTTCTGGAGGCTGGAAGTCTAAGATTGGCCCCAGCGGGCTGGGTGTCTGCGAGGGCCCACGGCCTGGCCCACTGACTGTGTCTTCTCACTGTGTCCCATGGGGGCAGGGACGAGGGAGCTCCCTGGGGCCTCCTTTGTAAGGGACCAGGCCCCCAAAGGGAGGAGGCCTGCAGGGGGAGGCAGCAGGTGGCAGCCGCCGCCGGCTTCTCTGTATTGCACCTGCTTTCTCACCTTCCTGGGCACGACAGATTCCCTCTTAGAAACCTGATACAGGATTAAGTCACACCTGGTTAAAGTAAGAAAACAGGAAGGAATGTCTGAGGAATAGAAACGCAGGGCGTGGAGAGGAGAATAATTCCGTTTGGCATTACAGTGATGTAATACAGGCAGGAAGTTCTTTACGGCGGAGGAGACTGGTCAGCGCTGAGCATAAGGATTCACTGGGCTTGTAGGGCCTGAAGATAATGGCCTTTTCCCCGAGGTCACTGGGGGGAGAGAGGCGGTGCCTGGCGAGGCGTTGGTCTTGGTTTTGGGCCACCTCCTGCGAGGTCAATACCGGGCGGAAGCTTTCCGTAGGCATCTTAGACGGTGTGCACATTGGTCCTAAAGGGAAGGGTTCGCGTTTGCTTTAAGTGCTCAAAAAACGGAGCCGTTTTCTTACCAGAAGACATTCTAAAAAAGCGAGTTACGGATATCTTTGTAAACCCGTTTTTCCCCAGCGTGCAGTCTAGTCCCTGCGCAGTGTTAGGGTCTAGAAGTAAGACTAGCCAGTGACAGCAAAGTCCGAAGCCACAGCTGCCTGCCACCCTGCCACCGTGAGTCTCAGCTTCGTGGGGGACAGCGTGGGCACCGTGGGCTTTGGGTCACAGCAGGCCTCGGCACGCCTTGCCATTTACTAACAGGGCTGGGGTTCTGTTTGGTTTTTCCCGTCCTCTGGGTCCCGTCCCTGCACGTGTGGCAGGGGGTGATGGTGCTGGCGTGGTGTTTGAAGCTGAGGAGACGGCCTGGCGGTGCGCCCAGCGTGGGCTGGCCGCCGCGGCTCTGCGCGACCATCACTGTCTTTTCTCTGTAGACCCCCTTCTTTCCGTAGAGGCAGCGAGAATATAGAGGTGATTGGTTACCCGTTTTTCCCTGTTAATACTATGTCGTAAGCCTTTCCCCTGTTGCTAGTCTTCATAACCATTACTTTTAATGGTTGTATAATGTTTTCAAAATGATCTTTACTTAAAATGGTTGTTAAAATTGTATTTCTGTCTAAGTCAACATTTAATTTATGTGCTTAATCAAAATCTAGACATATTTAATAGCATTAAATGTAACATAACCCTAGCCAGTTTGGCTCAGTGGATAGAGCATTGGCCTGCGGACTGAAGGGTCTGAGTTCGATCCCGGTCAAGGGCATGTACCTTGGTTGCAGGCTCCTCCCCGGCCCGGGCCTCTGGTCGGGGCTCGTGCAGCAGGCAACCAATGGGTGTGTCTCTCTCACATCAGTGTTTCTCTCTGTCTTTCCCTCTCTCTTCATTCTCTTTAAAATCAATGGGAAGACATCCTCGGGTGAGGAGTAAACCCCACTGAGAGCAGGTTCCCGGTGCCGGCACTGCCGGTTTGGGAGCAGGTAATACTCATTCCGACTGTGTCTACTTGTGCTGTTTTTAGCTGAGAAAGCCCCCTCTGCAATGTTTACATAGTCACGTGCTGCTGAGGCCCACATATGACACAGACGTCTCCGCAGCCCCACCTCCCTCCTTCCGGAAGTGCCTGTGTGTGCAGGTGGCTCCGCCCCCGTGAAAGGTCCCTTTCTCACTGCGGTGCACACACTGGCACAGGGAGCGGGCGACACTAGCACAGGTGCAGTCATTTCCCACAGTGTGCAAATGGCAGGGGAGTCGCCCCCTTTTCAAGTGAAAAGAGGCTTTAGGTTGAGGTGAAACTCACCTGCATGAACTACGCGTTGTAAGTGCTAGAGCACATGCAGTGTCGAGAGCACCTCGAGCGGGGCTTTTACACAGAGAAAATGGACATGAGCTTAGAAAGGCATCTGCACCCCGTGTCCATCAAAGCGTCATGTACAATCGGCCGGACACGGAAACAGCCAGCGCCCACCAGTGGGTGAGCGGAGAGAGGACATGGCATACATGTGCACGCGCACACACATGCACACACATGCACACACACATGCGCCTCACTCAGCTGTAGGAAATGGACATCCTGCCGTTGGCAACAAGGATGGGCCCCGAGGGCCTTACGCGAGTGAACGAAGCCAGGCAGAGGGAGACAGCGAGCAATCTCACTTCCTGTGGGATCTCGAGCAGAACCCAGACCCCGAGCGAACACCCAGCAGAGCGCGGAGAGGTGGGTGCCAGGGGGGCTCGCTGAGCGCCATGGGTGCCGGGCCAAAGGTGCAGCCCCGGCACAGTGCCCAGTCCTGGTGTGGACGCAACATGTGGCTGCAGGTGGCCGCCCACAGCTTAGCTGAAGGCGCTGAGAGTCCGTCGGCAAGGCCTCCTCACAGGAAAGAGCGAGGGGAACCGTGTGGTGGTGGCTGCTCCCCGCGGTGTGGGGGCCTTTCCAGCCGCACACGTGCTGGACCCTGTGTCGTGCACCTGCACGAATGGAAGCACATGTCAGTGATACGTTCTTCATGCAGAAGGACTGTCAGACGCGGCGTCGCCGGGAGCAGCTACTTCTGCCTGACAGCAAGTGCATCATGGGGTTTAGGCCCGTCATCAGGTGGCGAGAGCCGCCTTCCCGCGCCCCGCTGCCTGGCCGCTGCCCTGGGGTTAGACATTTTCATGGGATGACATCAGCCCCTGGACAGTGCGATGCCTCCGGCCTGTGACTCTTGCCCCCACGGGAGTGCCGTGGGGCAGCTTCGATGCTCGGAGCTCCCACTGGCGTCAGGATCACAGCAGAGGCCCGACGAGTGCGGCCGCATGGGGTTCCTCCCTGGACGCCGTGCGTGGCTGGCTCGGAGGCTGTCCCGTCCTGGTCAGCAGGTGGCCGGGTGCACACTCCCGGGCCTGGCCCGTGCACTGAGCCCACAGCATGGAGCTGCCTAGGGGGACGGGACTTAGGTGGTGGAGCCGGGTCCCGGGTGAGTTCCAAAAATAGCGTGTTTGCTTGTTTTTGCACGACCCAGGTCATTGTCAGGGATGTGAGACACCCCCACATAGCCGTCTTCGGGGATTTAGCAAACAGCACAGCATCCTGGGACCAGTCTTCAGCTGACATCTGAAGTCAGGGGAGATGAAGCCAGTGCCCTCATGGGCTGGAGGGCCCCGTGGGCATGTGGGAGCTTCCTGGGGACCCTCTGCCCTGCACCCCGCTTGGTGTGCGGGAATAGTCAGCCGGGAACTGAGTGGTTTCTGAAGGAAAAGGACCTGCCTCCCGCCCCCGGCGTTGCTCCCCTCTCCAACCCCGTGAATACCGGGGTGCAGTTCAGGTGTGACTGTCCATCTTCCCTTTAAGGCTCACACCGTTGTCCTTATGCCTGTCCAGCGGCATCTGTGTGAGACCTGCCACAGGGCATGTGCTGCGTTTGTGGGTGACAGCCATCGTGCCGGCCAGGTGTGCTGCCCTGCGGTGTGTCCCGGATGACGGCGCACCTTCCTCATTGGCTGCTCAGCCCCGTGTGTCCACCGCTGGAGCTGGGCCCCTTGGGGCTCCTGGGTTAGGGCAAGGGTTGTTAAAAGGAGGGGAGGCTTTGCCCTGGCTGGTTTGGCTCAGTGGATAGAGCTTCAGCCTGAGGACCAAAAGGTCCTGGGTTCGATTCTGGCCAGGGGCACATACCTTGGTTGCAGGCTCTTTCCCGGCCCAGGCCCTGGTCGGGGCTCGTGCAGGAGGGCACCCATCGATGTGTTTCTCTCACGTCGGTGTTTCTCTCTGTCTTTCCCTCTGTCTCCCACTCTCCGTAAAAACCAGTGGAAAAATATCCTTGGGTGAGGGTTAAAAAAAAAAAAGAAAGGAGGGAGGCTTTATCCCCAATTTGCTGCCAAGGTTGGGCTGGGCTGTGGGCCCCAGGCAGTGAGGCCACCTGCAACCAGCCTGTGACTTTCCGCCTCGGGGCAGCGTGGCCGTAGGAGGCTCTGTGTCATGTCCGGTCACTTGGCTGTGACTCAGGACACGACTCGCGACCAAGCACCCTGGACACAGGGCAGCAACTGGCCTCCCACTCCCAGGGATGGTGGACAGTGACTGATATCGGGTGAGCTTGTTCTGGCTGGGCCCAGGCTGGGAGGTGACCGAGGCCACTGCAGAGAGGCCTCGGGCCTGTGGCTGGGCCAGCCAGGAAGGTCTGTGGGATGGGGTGGGAGGCGACTTGGGGCAGTGCCTCCGAGGGCGGGCAGCACGGGCTGCAGGGGAACATGTACCTCATATTTGGTACATGTTTGCCAATACCAGGCTCCGTGCCGGCAGCTGACGTGTGCTCAACCTGTGCTGTGTAGGGCTGACGTTTGTGGGGTCATGTCCATGGGTGTGGGGGCTGGGCAGGCGGAGCACCGGGGAGGAAGTGCGGGGAGCCGGGCCCGGGCAGTGAGCATGCAGCAGCCGCACAGCTGCGCCACAGGCGAGTGCTGAGCTGTGTGCAGCGGCCCGTGGAGCTGTTCTTGGAGCCGTGTAGAGGCGACGTCACCCTCTCAGGGTCACCCTCCCGTAGAGCCCACACTGGAAGCCAGGTGTGGCCGTGGAGCGTCCTTGCTCTGCCGCACTGCGGGCTCTCTGAAGAGCGCGTGCCATGCCGGAGCAAGTGGGCAGAGAGGCAGCCTGGTGCAGAGGAGCACACGGCCACGGAGGAGGTGCTGAGGCCTTGGGCCCAACCCTGCCTCCGCCGACTTCATGCCTCAGTCGTGAATCCGTCCCAGGTCTCGGTTTCCTCAACGGCACAATCACGGGGTCGGTGCAGGTGGAAGTCTCGGCCCCGACTTTGTTCTGTGGGTCGGTGGGAGCCGCGGTGATCAGAACTGCCCTGGGGAAGCCGGTCTGGCCTCTGTCCCTGTGATGATCCCCCCGTGGGCGGCAAGTGACAGAGGGTGACCCTGCGGTGCCCGCAGGGGAGTGGCTGCGCTTTGAGCTGTGGCAGCCAGAGCTCCCTGGTGCCCTCCTCCTCCCCCGCTCGGCGGGCACCAGCCTTTCTTCTCTGCAGGCCCCGCGCGCACAGCGGGTTCCGGTATAATGAGGCTGTTTGGAGCCGCTGGAGGTGAGGACGTTCCTGAGTCCTGAGGATCACTGCCTGTGACGCTGGCCTCGCGTCTGCGCTCTGCGCTCCAGGGGTCTCTGACGGAGGCCCCTCGGCTCCTCCTCGACCCTGCTCCTTCCTGCCGGGGCTGCCTGCTCAGCGTCCCCGGCCCCTGCCTGCCCCCCTGTGGCTCCTGAGCCCTGCTGAGGTGGACTTCAGGGCGGGGAGGCGTGGCACAGGGTGAGTGCTGACGGGCTTGGGCGGGGCCTCACCCCTGCGTTGTTGTTGTGCTGCTGTCACACGGGGGGGCGTGTTCACGTGGTAATGTTTCCCAGCCCGTGCAGACCTGGGTTTGCCTGTTTCCACAAACTCTGGTCAGCAATGATCTTTCCTGCGTTCTTGTCCCTCAGCACTCTGCATATATTAATATTAAAATGTAAAATTATCTTTTATAGTAATCCTACATAATAAAGAGGGAATATGCAAATTGACCATCACTCTGCCACAAAGATGGCGGTGCCCACAGCATAGGCAGGGGTTTCTGTAACACAAGATGGCTGCACCCACAGTGGAGGCTGAGTTCCCGTAAGGAGCCTTAACGAGCAATCAGCAGGGACCTCAGGCCGCGCTCCCCACCTGGCAGGGCTTGACAGGGGACCTCAGGCGGCGTCCCCTGTCCTGGCACCGGGCCAGGAGACCTTAGGCCGCACCCCCCGCCTGGTGCCCTGCCGGGGGATCTGAGGCCACGCCCCCTGCCTGGCGGGGCTTGACAGGGGACCTCAGGCCGTGCCCCCACTTTGGAGCTTGACAGGGGACCTCAAGGCATGCCCCCTGCCCCGGCCCGGGCTGGGGGACCTCAGGCCGACCTCCCACCCTGGCGCCGGGCCAGGGGACCTGAGGCTGCGTCCCCCGCCTGCCGGGCTTGACAAAGGTGGGACCGGCCGGGTCTGGATCTAGCCCAAGGGGCGGGGGCGGCCAGGTCTGGGTCTTGCGCGATTTTGAGGTGCATGTGGGTGGGCCGGGACTTGACTCTGGGTCCCGTGGTGCACCCCAGACTCTGACAGGAAGAAGATTTTCATATACATTTTACTAATTTTTTCTCATCTCTGACACTTCTATTATAGAGAAAGGGCAAATAGCAATGTTAAAATATTTCCTCTAATTAATCCCCTTTTGTGCACGGATTTTGTGCACTGGGCCACTAGTAAAAGCCTAATATGCTAATTAGACCATACAGCCAAATGACCTTTCGGACATCATTCCGGACATCCTTTCAGATGAAACTGCAGTGTCAGGGGCTGAGGCAGAGGCGGTTAGGGGTGATCAGGCAGGCAGGCAGAGTGGTTAGGGGTGATCAGGCAGGCAGGCAGAGTGGTTAAGGGTGATCAGGCAGGCAGGCAGGCAGAGTGGTTAGGGGCGATCAGGCAGGCAGGTGAGTGGTTAGGGGCGATTAGGCAGGCAGGCAGGCGAGCGGTTAGGAGCCAGCGGTCCCGGATTGTGAGAGGGATGTCCCACTGCTGGGTTAGGCCCGATCCCACGGCAGTTGGACATCCCCCGAGGGGTCCCGGATTGCGAGAGGGTGCAGGCTGGGCTGAGGGACATTCCCCCCTCCCTTTACGAATTTCGTGCACCAGGCCTCTAGTTAAAGTATAAAATCTATTTTGCAAAGTCACTTTCTGGTCGTTAGTACTAAGTACTAATTCACAGTTAATTTCAGTGAGGTTTTAGCTTTGCTTTGGCCAGTGTTGCTGCCTATCTTGAGAGAAAGAGAAATCTTATTTTCATCTTAGCTTTCATCTTAGCTTGTCTCCTCTATTTTCCTTTTGTTAATAGTGACAATTATTTTTGGTGATTTCATTCAATTACAGTTCATCGTGGGCTCCTAGCGGGCCAGGTGCGGGGTCCTGGGGCTCCCCTTCCACAGAGAGACAGAGCAGGATACTGACAGGTGAGCAGGGAGGGACTAGGGCTCCTGTGTAAATCACGACGTTCTGTGAGCGCAGGTGAGCAAATGTTAGCCCACCTGAGAGTGCAGTGGGGGGGGGGCGCGGTGGGGCCCTCATGGCAGTCATGAAGAGCAGATGTGCTCCAGGTGAGCAAGCGTGAGCCCACGTGGGGATGCACGGTGGGGGGCACGGCAGTCATGCAGAGCAGGTGTGTCCCCTGGGCTACCCTCTGGCCCTGGGTGGGGCAGGGTATCCAAAGAGGAGATCTGATCATGACTCAGGGAATGAGTGCTTAGGACGGTGGCAAGGGTGGACTTCTTTTTATTTATTTTTAAAATCTTTATTGTTGAGATTATTACTGATCTCCCCCCCGCCGCCCCATTACTCCCCTTCACCCAGTTCCTGCCCTGCCCCAGGCCTTCACCACCCTGTTGTCTGTGTCCATAGGTAATGCATACATACATGCATAAAAGATTTTTGTTTAATCTCTCCCTGCCCTCACCCCCTTCCCTCTGAGAATCATCAGTCTGTTCCATTTTTATGCCTCTGATTCTATTTTATTCACCAGTTTATTCTGTTCATTAGATTTCTTATTAGTTTATTTTGATTTTTAGATTCAATTGTTGATAGGTATGTATTTGTTGCCATTTTGTTCATATTTTTGTTCTTTTTCTTCTTCTACTTCTTCCTCTTCTTAAAGAATACCCTTCACATTTCATGTAATACTGGTTTGGTGATGATGAACTCCTTTAGCTTTTTCTTGTCAGTGAAGCTCTTTATCTGACCTTCAATTCTAGATGATAACTTTGCTGGATAAAGTAATCTTGGTTGTAGGTCCTTGCTATTCATCACTTTGAATAATTCTTGCCATTCCCTTCTGGCCTGCATGGTTTCTGTTGAGAAATCAGCTGATAGTCGTATGGGTACTCCCTTGTAGGTAACTAACTGCTTTTCTCTTGCTGCTTTTAAGATTCTCTCTTTTTTAAAAAAATTAAACCTTTATTGTTCAGATTATTACAGTTGTTCCTCTTTTTTCCCCCCATAACTCCCCTCCACCTGGTTCCCCTCCCACGCTCCGCCCCTCACCCCCCGCCCCACTGTCCTCATCCATAGGTGCACGATTTTTGTCCAGTCTCTTCCCGCATCCCCCACATCCTTTCCCCCCCCAAGAATAGTCAGTCCACTCCCTTTCTATGCCCCTGATTCTATTATAATCACCAGTTCATTCTGTACATCAGATTATTTATTCACTTGGTTTTTAGATTCACATGTTGATAGATGTGTATTTGTTGTTCATAATTTGTATCTTTACCTTTTTCTTCTTCTTCCTCTTCTTAAAGGATACCTTTCAGCATTTCGTATAATACTGGTTTGGTGGTGATGAACTCCTTTAGCTTTTCCTTATCTGTGAAGCTCTTTATCTGACCTTCAATTCTGAATGATAGCTTTGCTGGATAAAGTAATCTTGGTTGTAGGTTCTTGGTATTCATCACTTTGAATATTTCTTGCCACTCCCTTCTGGCCTGCAAAGTTTCTGTTGAGAAATCAGCTGATAGTCGTATGGGCATTCCCTTATAGGTAATTGACTGTCTTTCTCTTGCTGCTTTTAAGATTCTCTCTTTGTCTTTTGCTCTTGGCATTTTAATTATGATGTGCCTTGTTGTGGTCCTCTTTGGGTTCCTCTTGTTTGGGACTCTCTGTGCTTCCTGTACTTGTAAGCCTATTTCTTTCACCAGGTGGGGGAAGTTTTCTGTCATCATTTCTTCAAATAGGTGTTCAGTATCTTGCTCTCTCTCTTCTTCTGGCAGCCCCATCATGCAAATGTTGGTATGCTTGAAGTTCTCCTTACACTATCTTCATATTTTTGGATACTTTATTCTTTTTGCTCTTGTGATTGGGTGTTTTTTGCTTCCCCATATTTCAAATTGTTGATTTGATTTTCAGAATTCTCTACTCTACCATTGAATCCCTGTATATTATTCTTTATTTCAGTCAGTGTATGCTTAATTTCTGACTGGTCCTTTTCCATCTTTTTGGAGGTTTCCAGAAGATTCTTGAGTACCTTATAACCATGGATTTGAACTCTATATCCAGTAGTTTGCTTCTTTCCATTTCTTTCATTTGTGACATGTTTCTTTGTCTCTGCATTTTGGCTGCTTCCCTGTGTTTGTTTCTATGTATTGGGTACAGCTGCTATGTCTCCTTGAGTTGGTAGAGTGGCCTTGTGTAGTGGGTGTTCTGTAGGGCCCAGTGGCTTAGCTGGGAGCTCTAGGTGCACCCCTTTGTGGGCTGTAAGCACAGCCTTGTTGTAGTTGAGACTTGATTGCTGTTGGTATCACTGGGAGGAATTGACCTCCAGGCCAATTGGCTGTGAGAATCAGTTGCAACTACAGTGAGAGAGCTTCAGTGCAGGAGACACCTTTATGGGGCAGGACTTGCGTCAGTGGGGCTTTGGTGCTCACTGAGTCTGCCCCTTGATGTGTCACTTATGGATGTGAAGAGTTGTACTCTGGGATGGTCTCACACTGACCACTGGGTACACTGGCTCTTGGGTCTCCAGGAGGTGCAAAGTCAGCCATTGCTTGGGGCCACCAAGTAGGAGCTACAGAGAGATCTGCAGATTCCTCCTCTTTGTATAGGGTTTGGAAGTGCCCAGATGAGGCCCAGCTGTGAAGCAAGGCAGGCTGGTGCTGGTGCCGGGCCTTGGGCCTTTTATTGACATGTTTGGGGCTCCCTGATGCAGCCGCAGCTTGTTTGAGAGATTTTAGCCTGAGCAAGGACAGACCATTCATATGCAAAAGCCGCTGCCCACAGCTTGGGTGGGGCTGTAAATTGGATGAGGTGGCGTCTCAGGGAATCACCAGGGCGGAGCAAACAGAAATGGCTGCCACTCAGCCCTGTGACTGGGGAGGTCTCAGCATGGGAACAATGATCAGGAGAAAGCCACCCCCGAGTTCCTGCCCCGATGCCAGACAGTCCAGTTCCTCCTCATATGTGTCTGTGTTCCCCAGAGGAAGCAGGACCTTGTAAGTTCAGTTCATGGTGCCGGCCTTTTAAGCGGAGCAGCTGGGTGTCCAGCAGCCTCTGTGTCACTGAGCCCCAGTCAGCACTGGTTTTTACAGCTTGTAGTTCTTACTTCCTGTAGGGACTTCTTTTCCGGCTCTGGGACCCTGGGCTGGGTGTCTGGTGTGGTGCTGGGACCCCTTGTTCCTCACAGGTGGCCTCTGCAGAGACGATCTCCCTCCCAGTTAAAAAAGTGGCCCCCATGGGTGCCAGACCAGCCCGTTCCCCGCCTCCACACCTCCTACCTGTCTCAGTGCGCTTTCTTCTTTACTTCTCTAGTTGTGGGACTTCCATTCAGCCAGCTTTCCAGTGGTTCTGGATGATGGCGGTTCTGTGTTTTAGTTGTAGTTTTGATGTGGTTGTGGGAGGCGGTGAGTACGGGCATTTACCTATGCCGCCATCTTCCCTCCCTCTCACGGGTGGACCCGGGAGTCTCCCTGCGGAGGCAGGGGTGAGGCTGGAGGCAGACCAGGCCTCCGAGGAGAGCAGCGGGTGGGGTTGACAGGCGGTGGGCTGTGCCTTTGGGAGCGGCGCATGTTCTGCCGGGCAGGGCTGCTTCTCCCGGGCTCGGGTGAAGGAGCACTGCCTTTTCATGTGGATATTAAGTTTGTTCCTCTATGATATTAAGTATAATTTAAAATTACCAACGTTTAGTGTGTAAAGTTCTGCCTGTGAATTGGAACGAGAGAAGTAATAGCTTTTCACGCTCGCCGTGTGCCAGGTGTGCGGCCAAGTTCTCCTGCCAGTGGCCCTGTGAGGTGGGTGCTGTGATCAGCCCGGTTCTATGGAGGAGGAACTGAGGCTCACGTGCACGAGGCGTGACAGTGAGGAAGCCCCAGAGCCTGGGCTCACGTGGAGGTGCCGGCTTCCAGGAGAGTCCGCCCGCCCAGAGCGGATGCAGGTGTCGCACCATCGTCCTCAGGGAGGTTTCCGTGGGCCTGTGCGCGCAGGCACTGTGTGGGCAGCCCAGTGAGGCGCGGGCAGGTGAGTCAGCGGTGTGCGGGCGACAGGGTGAGGCCACGATTCCCGAGTGTCCCAAGAAGAGCTGAGGCAGAGGAGCTGGCCCGGGGCCTGGCCGAGGGAGTGGGGCCTGGCCTGGAGGGCCCAGAGCTGTGTCAGCGGGCACACGCTCTGCTCACCTGTCTCCTGGGGACCTTGAGATAGACAGCAAAGCGGGCCTCTGGCCTCTGCCCGTTGTTCTGGGAGGGGCCACAGGATGAGCCGTGCCAGCGTGTCCAGACTGTGTCCGGAGCCGCACGGACCAGCTGCCTGGGGCTTTGGGAGGTGACAGGCTGCGCGGACCTCAGTAGCTCGCTGTGACCTTCAGCGTCCCCAGTGGGAGCAGTGAAAGGTGTGTCCGGAGCAGCAAGCCTCTGCTTAGGTAATGCTGAGCCTGTTAGGATCTGGAAGCAGCCAGGACTATCTCCGAGAGGCCTCACTTGGGGTGTCTGACTCCTGGGACGTGTCTCTGCTCTTCCTGTGGTCAGTGTCACTGTATCCCGGGGCCACCTCCAAAGGCAGGTCCTCTCGGAAGGGCCAGGGCCTGCGGGGGGGAGGGGTGGGGGGGAGAGGCAGCCCCACCCATGGCGGTGCCTGGGGTGGTGCCCATGCTGGGGTGGGACTGCAGTGGACAGCGCGGTCTCATCCTGGCCACACGCAGAACCACGTGGGTCCAGTGAATCACTAAGGACAGCTCAGCGGTGCCTGGCGGAGGCAGCGTTCCCGAAACGCAGTGGCGATGAGTACGCCCAGGCCCGGCTGGTGCAGGGCCTTCCGGGAGGGGTGGCAGCAGTGGCCAGGACCAGAGGTGCCACCCTCGGGATGGACAGGGCACTGTGACTCGGGGCACAGGTCCCCATCCTGGGCGGTGCCCCAAGGGCAGGCGCTGCCGAGCCACTGTGGGCGTCGTCGTTCCTGTGGCCCCGGGAAGTGCAGGGACTGGGAAGTGGATCCTAATGCCATTCCTTATTTGCCAGTCTCACCTGTCCAGGACACCTTCACGTGCTAGGAATTCAGCCTCATCGTGTGGAACCGAGGGAGGTCAGCTCCCCAGCTCTGGCTGTCGCTGACATCTGGGCTGGGTGTCACTGCGAGCCGTCCGTCTCAGGCGGCCCGGTGTCGGGTGTCGGGTGCCAGTGGCCACCTGTGGCTCTGGCTCCCCTTGGACAGCGCAGGGATAGAGTGTGGTAGGGGCTGCCTACGAGGGTGGCGGTGGATCCTCTGATGAGGTGACACCTAAGCGTGGACAGAAAGATTGGGGGCCTCCTAGGACAGTGATGGCGAACCTTTTGAGCTCGCCGTGTCAGAATTTTGAAAAACCCTAACTTAACTCTGGTGCCGTGTCACATATAGACATTTTTGATATTTGCAACCAGAGTAAAACAAAGATTTATAATTTTGATATTTATTTTATATCTTTAAATGCCATTTAACAAAGAAAAATCAACCAAAAAAATGAGTTCACGTGTCACCTCTGACACGCGTGTCATAGGTTTGCCATCACTGTCCTAGGAGAAGGAGCTTGTGACTTCCTGATTTCAGCTTTCCAAACACTCCCTCTGCCTTTTCTGGGGAGGCGGGAACACCTTGGAGGAGTTTCGTGGTCCAGGGAAGCTTGGTGGCATGGGGGGGGGCGGCACAGGAGAGGGTGAGACTGGGGGACTTGTTTGGGGCACATTGGAGCCTCCCAAGCTGGACCTGCTGGCGCTGGAGGGGCGCTTAGGGCTGGGCGGGGTGTTAGAATGGGGACCGTTCACGGGGACTGGCGGCTGTGGAGAAAGGACGGGGGTGGTTGGGGGCACGTGGGGCTTGAGTGCCTGTGGGATGAGCTGGCTGAGATGTGGGTCAGCCACTGGGGAGGGAGCTGGGCGAAGGGGAGGCCTCACGGAGACCCGGCTCGAGGGCACAGCCCCCCTTTCTCCTGTGCCAACCTCCTGGGGGAGCACACTTCTTTTGCCTTAAAATACGGCATTTGAGTTGGAGTCTCAGGAGGGGGTAGCGGAATAGCTGTGTAAACAATTTAAAGTTGATTGCTAAATGTCCACGATCCCCAAATCCCTTTGCCACCAGGAGTTTCTTAGAGGCACCTTTTCTCCTGGGGGTCCCCTCTCTGTTCCCTACCCAGTCATGGTGGACGTGGAGCTTCGCCCACTGGGAGCCCTGTCCCTCTGTCCACTGCTCAGAGCAGCGCCCCCTCCCCCCCCAGCACAGCACCGGAGGCCACCCTGCCTTCCAGCTCCTCCCTCTCTCCCACGCTGCTGGTCGCGGCAGAGAGGCAGAGGAGCTGCTGTGTCCATGGCCATGGGCACGCGCTGCCTCCCGCCAGAAACAACGAGGCCGTCATTTTATAAAGATCGTCTCACATACTGGACACGCGGTGTGGAATTTGTGTTCCACACAGAGTGCGTGGGGCCCAGAGCCTCTGTGCTCTGTCTCGTGGCGCCGTGAGTGCGGCCTCTCCCTCGATGCCTCCCCCGCAGGCAGGCGTGGGACAGGCACGCGTGCCCGGCGTTGGGCCCGTGGCTCCGTTTGTGTCTGCAGGTCCCCCGTTCCACCTGCCCGTGCCTGCTGCTCTGTGTTCTGGCTCACTGCTGGGTGCAGGTGACGGCTTCCAGGCTGTGCCTGTTCGCGAGACGTGCTGGGTTTTCTGCCCACGTTGGGGACCGTTGCGTTTCTCTGTTGGAACTCTGTGCCTGCTTCGCTGTGACGGTGTGTGCGTGTGGGAACGGGTTTCCGTGAGGGAACCTTCGCCCTTTGTGGTGCCGGAAGGTGGACGGGGGCGGCAGGTGGGTGTCTGGGCCCCTGGCGGGCGGCCCCTCCGAGAGCAGGTGCCTTCTCACCAGGGCTCCCGAGCCCACAGTCCGAGTCATCGTGCCGGACTTACACCGAGAAAGTGGGGTGCAGAGTTACTGGTCAAAGGTCACACAGCCACGAAGGGGTGGGGCAGGGTTTGAACCTGCTGGGCATTCTGGCTCCGCCTCGGAGTGAATGCGCTTCGGGGAAGAGGGAGCCCGCGCCACGGCAGCCCCTGGAGCACCGCACCTGCCCCGGGCGCTCTGTGTGCAGCACTGCTCTGAGTCCCCGACGCTGGAGGAGGAGCAGGCACACGCTCAGAGGCCATGTTGTCTCTGTGGACAGTCGGTGCTTCTGCAAAGGGTTCCAGGCTCCGCAGGCTGGCTCTTAAAGGGACAGTTGGCGTGACACCTGTCAGTGCGGGCCGGCTCCTGTGTCCCGCCAGCCTCGCTGTGGGAGGCACAGGGCAGACCTGCTGTGTGACCTTCGTCAGTGTCCCCACCCGGGCTCCGTCCTGCCCGCGAGGTGGGTGGAGGCTGCGGGCTGCTGGGGGGCTGACGTGGACAGAGGCTGCTTTTCCTTGGTGACCGGAGGCAGGAGACACGTGGCCCTGACCACTCATTTCCTGTGCAGCACACGCAGTTTTGAAAAATCAAAGTGGTGATCGGTGTCACTTCAGAATGGAAGGAAACAGTAATCGTGCGTGTGTGGCGATAGAGCTCGTGGGAGCGCTCAGCCGGGCTCCTGGCTCGCGGTGCGGAGCCGAGGACTGAGACAGCGGAGCCCCTGAAACGCAGGCGGCCACGGCCCGGGGCCCGGTGCTGAGGCGGCCCCTTCCCGTCGTGCTGGGCCTGCGCAGCGGCGCCTGCCTCGCTTTCCCCTCTCCCTGCGAGTGAGTGGTCGGCAGTTTCCACAGTAGGAGGCCTCTGTCCTAAAGGTGAGTCCCCGCCCCCCGCTCAGTGGCACTTGGCTTTCCCAGGCGATTGGTCGTGGCTTATTTTTGGTTAATCCCCACCCCAGGATATTTTTTCCATTGATTTTTAGAGAGAGTGGAAAGGGGGGGCGGGGAGAGAGAGAGAGGTGATTGAACCTGCCACCTGCTGTGCGGGCCCACGCCGCCACCACTGAGCCACGCCGGCCAGGGCTGTGCTGACATTTTTTGCATGGAAAGTGCAGGGGAAGGGGCTGGAGCTGCTGGGTTCCGACCACCTCATCTTGCATAGTTACATCCTCAGGACGGCCCTTCCTGGTCGCAGGGGGCGCTCACACCTTGAGCCCGGGCTGGGCGGCTGTGAGCCGGAAGCTGGCCTTGGTCTGAACACAGCACCGTACTGGCTGGCCTCCCAATATTGGTACGCTGCTGGTCCCGGCTGGCGGCGAGCTGTAAGTGTGCAGTGAGCACACGGGCTGAACACTCCACCGTGGAAGTCTGGCCACCGTGCCCAGGACGGCCCCTGACTGCGCTGGCACTCGGGTGACTGCTGAGTGAATAAGTGAGGACTCAGATCACCCAGCGGCTGCTTCCCCTTTGTGTGTGGAGACAGGGCAGCTCCTGTAAAGCCTGTTTTCCTTCCTTCCCAGAAAGCCATCCCAGAGGGCTGCCCTCCGCTGCGGGGCGGGGAGGCCGCTGCCTGGGGAGGGACTTGCGCTCCGTGCTCCTCAGAGTCTGTTTACCAGTCTCCGCGCAGCACTCTCCGCCGCGAATCCATCCGCATCCTGCTTCGCCCTGAGGAGTTGCGGCTGCCCTTGCCAGTGGCCTCTCCTCCCGCCGGCCCCTGAGCCCCAGGAGGCAGGTGGGGTCCAGTCCTCGCCCTCCTGTGCGTCTTCCCCGTCAGCACACGGGCCTGTGTCAGGGCTGGCGGGTCAGTGCTGGGCCGGTGTGCGGCCTGGGTGGGCTCGGGGAGGCCGCAGTGTCCGTGACAAGGACTGACCTCGTGCCCAGGGTGGAGGCCAGGGGCTGGCAGGGGCGCCGGCGTCTCTGGAGGCTTCTGCCAGGATGCCGTGTGCCACACCCACTCCCATTGCAGTGGCCAGAGGGGCGCACAGCCAAGGCCCGCCTCAGGGGCAGGAGTATGTAATGGTTCCCAGGGAAGTGGGCCCCATGAGCTGGGGTGCGCCCTCCAGCCAGCGTTTGTCCCTTGCAGGGCCCATGTCCGGCGGCCATGCAGAAGGCGATGTGCGGAGGCGCATCTCGGGCTGCCCAGGCAGGAAGGGGTGCCGCCAAGCTGGTGCGCGTGGGTGACAAGGAGAGGAGACCCGAAAGGTGTCAGAGGGAGATGGCGCCCCAGGATTGGGGACCCATGGAGTGTGGGGCACAGGGGCAGCAGGAGGCTGGGTTTGGACCCTGGGTTGATGGCACGACCTCCTTGGAGAGGAGGCCATGGGCAGGCGCAGGTGGGCAGGCGCGGCATTGGGTGCGGGACACTGGGTTTGTGGCTCCCTGAGGACTGCGATGGTGGCGGGTGGGCCTCTGCAGCCGCTCGTGGGGGGAGGCACAGGACGGACAGAGCCACCCGAGGTTGCCATGGGCGGGAGGACCTGGGGTGAGGGCTCCCTGTGCGGGACATGGTTCCGGAGTCTCCGTAGAGCCTCTTGTGTGGTTTCCAGCACATTCTCCGAGCGGATTCTCTTGGCCACATTGTTTTTTAAAAATGCGTTTTTATTGATGTCAGAGAGGAAGGGGAGGGAGATGGAAACATTCATGAAGAGAGAATCATGGATCAGCTGCCTCCTGCACGCCCCTCACTGGGGATCGAGCCCGCAACCCGGACATGTGCCCCAACTGGGAATTGAACGGTGGCCTCCTGGTTCACAGGTCAATACCCAATCACCGAGCCACGCCAGCCGGGTTTGGCCACGGTTTTAAGAGTGAGGGAACCGAGGCTCACAGAGGTCAAGAACGTGCCCCAAGGTCGTGCAGCCATCGAGGCCGAGCCGCAGTGAGCCTGGTGCTGGGCACAGGGCACGTGACTGCTCCTTCTCATGGAGGCCGCTCCCAGGCCTCCGCTCCAGATCCCGTCTAGTAGATAATGAAATTTTCTTGTAAGCAGTTTTTCAAGAGCGTTCACCCCAGGGCTGATGGGCAAGGTAATGAGGATTCCCGTCAGGGCTCACCCAGCCACCCTGGGCCTGAGCGTCAGCAGGGGAGCGTGCAGCGGGTTCGGGGTCTGATTTATAGCTGCCTGTGCCCACGGCTCTGGCAGAGGCTATAAATAAAATTAAAATAAATGGAAACAATGCACCCATAAATCGTGTTGCAGGGACCTCCGATTGCCTTTTAGAGGAACCCCAATAAAACGCTGTCTGGCTATCCGTCTGTGGGAGAAGGGCAGTCCATCACCGTGGCCAAGCCAGGAGCACGGGACAGGCTGGGCTGGCCTCTCCAGGTGTGGAAATCCGCTGACCCGCTGGACCGGCTGTCAGGTGTCCGCCAGCGGGAAGTCCTGGGTCAGCCCGGCTCCTGGGTACAGGCTGTCAGGTGACGGTGGGAATATTGGGAGGCCAGCCAGTACGGCTTCGTTCCTTCTCTCTTCCAAGTCCACACGGGGATGTGTCCTGGCGAGGTGGAGGCCCAGTGGGGAGTCTGGTCGGGATGCCTGTGTCACCGGGGGGGGGGGGGGGGGGGGGGGGGCGGTGGTTAAGGCTGGGCTGGAGCGGGGCTGGAGGAGGGGGGGAACCGGCGGCGGCAGAAGCCACTCTCTCAGACCCTTGCTGTGTTCCAGTGAATGGTTCCCAGGAAGTTATAATCTGTGAAAAAGGGAGCCTTCTTAGAAATGGGCTGCTCACTTCATTCATTTACTCTTTAATGTATGTGTTTTTATTGAGTAGAGAGGAAGGGGGATTGAGCGGTGCTTGGGCGCCATGGATGAGCAGGGCGCTGGGTGTGTGCACGGCGCATGCTCGCGAGGATGGAAGCTGGCAGAGCGAAGGGCCTGGGTGTGCGTGGCCACGGGGCCCAGTTCTCCTTAAGCGGCGTGGGGCCTGCTGGACACTGTCGTGCCGGGCCATTGGTGGGACATGCACATGGTCCCACCTGTTTCGTGGGCGACCATGGACTTGGGGACATCCTTCTCCTCCTCCTAAGCCTGCCATTTTGAGCAAGTTTTCGACCTCCAAACTGCTGGCCTTACCTGTGAGGTGGTCTGTGGGGCGTGGCGCCTCAGGCGCCTCTGCTGCTCCTGGCGGTGTCCCCGCCTTCCCGTGGGAGTGTGTGCCCGCCTTCCCGTGGGAGTGTGTGCCCGCCTTCCTGTGGGAGTGTGTGCCCGCCTTCCCTTGGGAGTGTGTGCCCGCCTTCTTGTGGGAGTGTGTGTCCGCCTTCCCGTGGGAGTGTGTGCCCGCCTTCTTGTGGGAGTGTGTGCCCGCCTTCCCTTAGGAGTGTGTGCCCGCCCTCCTGTGGGAGTGTGTACCCGCCTTCCCGTGGGCGTGAGTGGTACGCTGCTGGTCCCGGCTGGCGGCGAGCTGTAAGTGTGCAGTGAGCACACGGGCTCCGTGAACAACCCCGTGTGGAGCGGTGCCAGGAAACGTTCGCAGGTTACTGCCCCCGTTGTGTGCATTTTTACAACAATCATGACAACTACCTCGCAGAGATAGAGGCGACAGAGGACGCGAGGAGCCAGATGGTGCTCTGTGGCTGTTCACCCGATGCCCAGGGACCGAGCGGCTCTGGCTGCCGTGGGAAACCGCCGGGCATGCTCCCTGTGCCCGTGGACGAGCTCCTGGAGGCCCCCTGGCTATCGGCACCAGCAGGCACACAGTGTGGCTGCAGCACTTGGGGGTGGCCCCTCAGCCTTTGGGATTGAGTTGCCACCGGATGGGTCACTCATTCTCCGGTTGACTGACCCCTCCTAGAGACTTCTGGAAAGTTCTCTGTAGAGGGGACATAGCATGTATCTTCTGTTTGCAGCGTCATTACTGCTAGCAGGTTCTCTGGGGGGAAGGAGGTCGGGCCTCCTTTGTATTAAGGGACGTAAGTGACGTCTTTTCCAGGGTGACTCCCCTGTGAGAACAGCGCATTGCGGACGGTGCCCGCTGCTGCTGCCGGCGGACGATGCCCGCTGCTGGCGGACGGTGCCCGCTACAGGTGGATGATGCCTGCTGCTGGTGGACGATGCCCGCTGCTGCTGCCGGTGGACGGTGCCCGCTGCCGGTGGACGATGCCCGCTACAGGTGGATGATGCCCGCTGCCGGTGTAGGGTGCCCGCTGCCGGTGGACGATGCCCGCTACAGGTGGACAATGCCCGCTGCCGGTGTAGGGTGCCCGCTGCCGGTGGACGATGCCCGCTACAGGTGGATGATGCCCGCTGCCGGTGGACGATGCCCGCTGCTGGTGGACGGTGCCCGCTGCTGCTGCCGGCGGACGGTGCCCGCTGCCGGTGGAGGGTGCCGCTGCCGGTGGAGGGTGCCTGCTGCCGGCGGAGGGTGCCGCTGCCGGTGGAGGGTGCCCGCTGCCGGTGGAGGGTGCCGCTGCCGGTGGACGATGCCCGCTGCCGGTGGAGGGTGCCCGCTGCCGGCGGAGGGTGCCGCTGCCGGTGGAGGGTGCCCGCTGCCGGCGGAGGGTGCCGCTGCCGGTGGACGATGCCCGCTGCCGGTGGACAGTGCCCGCTGCCGGTGGACAGTGCCCGCTGCCGGTGGACAGTGCCTGCTGCCGGTGGACAGTGCCCGCTGCCGGTGGACAGTGCCTGCTGCCGGTGGAGGGTGCCGCTGCAGGCCTTGCTGTGCCAGCGATGTGTGGGGGCTGGGAGATCCTGAGCCAGGTGCTGTGGTTGCCCATCCCTGATGGTTGCAGTCCCCGTCTCGTTGGCTGTCATGTGCAAGAGTGTGGCCCGCCGCTGGCCAGCCTCGCTGTGGTGAGCGCGTGTGCGTCTGTGGAGACACGCTGGGCCGCGCTTCTCCTCGGAGCCACTCGCGGTGCTGGGGGGAGGGAGCGACGGGGAAGCGTCTGCCGCAGTCAGTGTCAGTGAGTCCCGGGCCCCACTGCCGAGAATGGGAAGCTCTGGGGAGCTTGCTGCCTCTCCACCTCTCCCCGCTTCTGGGAAGGGTATCAGCCAGCTGTGACAGCAAATGTGTCCCCATGAATCACCTGGGCGGTCATCTCCCTCTCTAGGCGCCCTCCGGGCCTTCCTCACGGTGGCCTGTGCAGCTGCGGCCACAGCGCAGCCTAGAGAAGGCGCCTGCAGTGCACAGCGTGTGGGTGTCATCAGCGAGGACCGCCCTGGTAGCCGGGCGTGGCGGTAGGACAGGGCAGGACTGGAATGGGCAGGGCTGGGAGGACAGTGGGAGAGCAGCGTGGCGGCGGGGGGTGGAGTGTGCTGAAGGGTCCTGGGAGGCTGGGCGGATGGTTCTGCCTGGGTCCCTGTGGCATCCTACCCAGCCTCAGGCTGACGCGGCATGACCCTGGTGGGTGGCAGGACTGCTGTCGGAGCGTGGTAGCAGGCTCGTGGCCTCGCGTGACTCCTGCAGGGAGAGCCCTGCTTGCGGGGGGCGGCCCGGCTGTCCCGGAGGCACAGCGTCCTGGGTGGCGAAGGAAGTGCTGTGGATCAGTCTCGAATCTTGGTCCCGGCGCTGTGGCTCGGAGCCTCTGCAGAGCTGCATGCAGTGTGCCCGCAGCGCTGCCTTCCTGCCTTGGGCCCTGCGGGTCTGCGGGCAGCTTCTGTGTCAGCGGCCATGTCTGTGAGGCCGGCGTCCTCGGTTGTCGTGGGGAGAAGAGCAGGAGCAGAACGCTGGGCTGTGGAGGTTCCTGGGGAATTCCTTCAGGGGCAGTGCCCAGCTCCCCTCCGCCGGGAGGTGCCATCCTCCGTCAGTGTGCCTGTGCTGGGCGCCCGGCACCCGGGGCCCGCTCCGTCTTCTGCACGGGCTCTGAATAAGTCTTTTGTTCCATTGAGAAGATTAAGGGCAGTATGTGGTTGAAAAAATTTTAATGAAGCACCTAACAGAGCTATTATTCATTTTTGAAACAAGTGGCTGCGGTTACCATAGTAATGCTAAGCCTCCGCTAAACATGCTCCTCTCCTCTCCGCTGTCGTCGTTTTTGTCAGAAGCTGCTGGGGGAGCTGCGGGTCCGCGGGCCCGGCCTCCGGAAGGATTTCCCAGCTCTGCTGAGTTCAATCATTCAAGGAATTTATGTTGTAGGAGCATAAAGCTTATAAGTCTAGTTTATCATATCTATCATTTAATTGTTCATGCAAGCCAGCTCTTCATGTAGCGATTTACAGTAATCTCGGAGAAATAACAGTTTTGTGTCACAAGATGAATAATGCGTGCAGAGAAAGTGTTGAGCGCCTTGGAGTCATCATGCTCACACCCGCTCCTTCGTGGGGAAGTGATAGAACGATGCTCGCGCACTCGCTGCAGCCTGGGGGCTGGACGTGGTGCTGTGTGCGCCGGTCGCCGGCCTCAGGAAGGCCGCTGTGGGGGACCGGGCACCTGGCTGCAGTGACGCGCAGGCGGCAGCCCGCCAGAGAGCGGGCAGAATGTCGCCGAGGGCCCGGAGGGTTGGTGCGGGGAGAAGCTGTGATTACAGAGGAGCCGTGTCGCCGACACGCCTCTGGGACCAGCTTCCGTGTGTGCCGTTGGGGTTGTTGTGAGGTCCAGCCGGGGGGGGGGGGGGCGCCCCCGAGAGCTTGGAGGGCAGAGTGTGCCCAGGGCTCCCTTCCTTCCTGTCCCCTCCGCCCAGCAGCACACGGGGCGTGCTCTGGCGTGTAAACCGTGAGGCTGACGTGCAGCAGCTGCTGCGGTTTTCAGGGAGGATGACGGAGCAGGCCCTGTCCGTCCTCGGCGTTTGTCCCGGGCCTGGTGACAGCCTCCGGCTGGCCGGGGCTTTGGGCCTGTGAGTCCGTGCTCTCCTCACCGTTAAGGTGGGAGGAGTCAGTTCCCCGGGCCTTGTGGCTGTGGCCAGCGTGGGGGGGGGGGGGGGCGTCTTCTTGGCCAAGGATGAGGGCTCTCCTGGGGGACCGGTCGCAGCTTTCCAGGCGGGAGGCGATCCATCGTGCTGCGGGTCTGAAGGCTCCAAGCCAGTTGTTGTGAAAAATGCCAGCACAGGCTGAGGTGGAGAGCGCGCCAGGCCCCTCACCAGGAGTCGGCAGGGTGGTCCGCGGCCTGTCTCTCCCCTTCCTTTGCTGTGGTGTTTCAGCGCCGGTCCGACAGCATGTCCCCTCCCGTCCTGTGCCTCCGGCTCCAAAACCCTGCCGGTTTCCACATGGCGCTGCCGGGAGGCCTCCAGGCCGCGTCTCCCTTCCCAGAGTCTCCTGTGGGTCCCCCGGGCGGCTGGACTGGGGGCCCCGCCTTCCTCGAGTCGGAGCCAGTGGTCTGGCTAATGGGGCGAAGGCTGTGCGGTCTGGGAGCCCATCTGTGGTGAGCCCCCTCGCATTTGGAGAGCCAGGTGGGGGGGCACCCTGGAGGCATTTGTTACGTTTCAGGCTGTTTGACGTTTAGGTTTCCCTGTGTGAGGCCTGTCGTCGAGGATGTCGAGGATGTCGCCACCCCGGGAGACTGGGCGGCAGAGGGACTGGGAGGCCGGTGGGGCCCCTCCCCTTCTGTGGTGCAGAGATGGTCGCACGCGGGACTGCGTGGCGCTCGGCCGTGTGGGTCCTTGCCTCCCTCTGTGGAGTCTGTTCCTCACCCCACCCCCCGTGCCCACATGACGTGGCAGATGTGAGAGCTGCTCTTTTCTCTTGGCCTGCAATCACGCTGCCAGGTTGCTGCTGGCGCCCAGCCTCGTGTCTTCCCAGCAGGACTTCCGAGACCTTTATCACAAGATGCATGAGGCCACCACGCTGCGGGGGCCCTGGGTCTGCGGGGGCCCACTCATCCCGGGGAGGGGACTGGGGTTTAGAATAAAGAGAGTTTCAGCTCCAAATGGCCTTTTATATACAAACACTAAACATGTAAAGGGCCTGCTGTGCTCTGGCGCCTGGGGAAGAAGTTGGAAAGGGTTGTGTGTGCCCTGGCGGCGGCTCTGTTGGTTGGCGCATTGTCCTGCACCCCGAAGGGTTGCAGGTTTGATCCCCGGTCAGCGCACACAGGAGGCAACCCATTGATGTTTCTCTCTCTCTCTCTCTCCTCCCTCCCTCCCTCCCTTCTTCAAAATCAATAAAAACCTGTCCTCGGGTAAAAATAAACACAGTGAGTGAACAGACGGAGGCTCTGCAGTGAGGCCGGTTGGCCCTGCACGCTGTCCTGCCCTGGACATTCTTTCTGGGCGACAGTTACTCTGGGAAGGAGGCGCCGGGCGGGTGGGAGAGTGAACTTGACCTCAGTACTTGGAAGGCGGCTCTGCCCCGCGGTAGGTGTTGGCTTGTTCAGAGCGGGAGGCTCAGGAGCGCCTCTGCGTGTGTGGGGGCTCTCCTGCCACCTCTCCCCGCGGGGTGCGTCCCAGGGCGGACGGAGCTCTGCTGGGGCCGGAGAGCGGGGAGGGGCTGCTGGGGAGGCCGCGAGCAGAGAGCTGGCGGGAGGGGTCTGGGCCCACAGACTGCCTGAGCCTCGCTGCACGTCAGCGCCGCTCCTCAGGCAGCTCCAGCGGCTCCGAGGGCGGCCCAGGGGCAGCTGGGTATCGTCTTTAGAAATCCTTGTCCCGGACTCCGCCATCTTCACTGAGACAGAGGCCACTTCCAGGGTCCAGCTCAGTGGCTCTGAGTAAGTCTGTAGAGTTGTGTAACCGTCGCTTCGTGAATTTTAGATCTCCGAGCCCTGGGCCCACGAGCAGTCACCCCCACCCCCCCCCCCCCGCCTCCCCCCCCATCCCAGACAGCCCATCTACCCCCTGCCCCCCGCCCCCCCCCCCCCCCCCCCCGCCCCAGGCAGCGCACATCTACCCCCTGCCCCTGCAGATGGGCCTCTCACCTCCGCCACTTGGTCAAGGTTCATCCTACTCATCCGCTTG
Source organism: Myotis yumanensis (assembly GCF_028538775.1). NCBI lineage: Eukaryota > Metazoa > Chordata > Mammalia > Chiroptera > Vespertilionidae > Myotis > Myotis yumanensis. Next base: position 213,746,679 of record NW_027223754.1, read on the forward strand.
TCAGTGATGGGCCCTGGAGCTCTCCGCCTTCCTGGCTGTGTAGGAGTGCCGCCAGTTCCCGTGCAGGCCTCGGCGCTGCGTTCCCTCTCGGGCAGCCCCGGAGCGGGAGTGCTGGTCCCTGGAAAACTCTTTGCTGTTTGGGGACCTGCCCGATGCTTCCGAGGGGCTGCAGCCCTTTATGTCCCTGCCCCCGCCCGGGGTGAGGGCCCAGTGTTTCCCCTTCGGGGGCGGCCTCGGTGGGTGCGCAGTGGCGTCTCCGGTGGCTGGATCTCCCTGGTGGGATGAAGGTGAGCGTCTCCTCAGGTGCCGACGGGCTGTTTGTGTAGCTGCTCTGAAGACATGTCTGTCGAGATCCTTGGCCGGTTTTTAATTGAGTCTCTGTCTTTCTGTTATTGACATCTAAGGTTCCTGACACTTCGTGCTGCCTGTCGTGTTCTAGTTGGCGGCTCCGGGGCCAGGCGGGAGGGAGGGACAGAGGGACGCCGGCTGTGGACCGGCCTGGCTGGCCCCTGTCCTGGGCGTCTCGGGCCTGGCAGCTGGCTGAGGGCCGCAGATGCGTTGTGGTGGAGGCCGGGCAGGCGCACCCCGTCTTCTTCCTGGCCTAGAGCCGGTCAGATGCTCCCCTCCTGGTTGGTGGTGGGAGGTGGATGGGCCTTCAAGGCTGGCCTGGCCAGGGGGGCTTCTCGGAAGAGGTGGCCTAGGACTCTCCAGAGGAGGCGGTGGAGCAGCAGGACGCCCCGGCCCCCCCCCCCCCCCCCCCCGCAGAGAAGTGCTTTTTCCGGCCTCGCTGAGGAAGCAGCTGGTGTTTTAATAGGATTTGTCCCCCCCATCAGGCATCTGTGTGCTCACTGAAGTACGTTCCAAAGCAAGAGGAAGGAAGGGAGAGGGGAGAGGGGAGAAGGGAGAGGATCCCACCTGCGGTCTGAGTAGGTCACTGCATTAAACCCGCACAGTCAGACAGAAGCAGCATGGAGTGTCTGCCGGGACCATCTCCCCAGTGGGGTTGTACTGACGCAGCCTTCACAGTGCAGATCACAAGGAATTGTGGTCGTGGCATTGTTTTCATGAAAATAGCTCAAAACTTTACTTTCCAGGACGCAAACCCACTGTTGTGGAAGAAAGACATGTCGTTTCTCGTTTATTTTCAGCGTCTCAAAACTTCTCACACTTCAGCTTGCTCTCTTGGAGGACGAGGTTTTGCAGTCTGAGTGCAGGGAAACGGGACCGGAGGCTGAAGGAAAGCCAGACAGCGTTCAGCACAGACGCAGGCCGCTGCAATAAAGGCTGGAAAGGCCGTGCAAACATCATTCACGAGAAAACTCATTTGCTTATAATAATGTCAGAGAAGGTAAACATCAAGACAAAGGGTTTTATTAGAGACAGAGGGATGTTTCATAATGATAAAGGGTTCACCTCATTAAGGAGATAATATCTTTCCAAATGTGTGTGCGCCTAATAATCCAGGTGCACAATGCGTGAAGCCAACATCGACGGGAAGAGAGAGGGAGGGACACATTCCCAATCAGAGGCCGACATGTAACTGCCTCCCTGAGCGAGCGATGAAACGTGCACGTTTAACAATCGGCAAGAGGTGAAAGATGCTCGCGCACTGCCAGCCCCGGCCCTCCCCGGGCGAGCCAGCGCGGGAGGATGCGTCCGTCACCGGGCAGACGGGTGAACACCACAGCACTGCGGGCACCAGGTCCTCTCCCTGACTGTCCGTTAGAGGTCGGGCTGACGGCGAGATTCCAGGAAATGCTCCGATATCTGGACCTTTGTCAACACCCTTCTCTAACGACTCACGCTCAAAGGGTACAGGGAGCGTTGGAGAGCATTGGGGCTGAGTGATGACTGCGCATACAGCACGTGTCTGATGCACTGAAACAGCCTGGAGGGAAGTCTATGAGAAGAGGGTCGAGGCTTCTGATCCAGCATCAGAGCTACCACCTCAAGAAGCTCGGAAAAGAGGAGGAAACTCAACAAAACCAGGTGAAGAAGGGAAGGGAGAGAGGATGGAAACAAACCGGAGAACTGCAAAGTGGAGAAGAAGGCGACTCAGCAGAGTCTACAGTAGTTCCTGGGAAAGATCAATACGGACTTGTCGGTAGACTTATTAAAAAAAAAAAAAAAAAAAAAAAGCAAACACCCAGCATGAGGAAGGGATGAGGAGACATCATACAGACCCACAGACATTAAAGCTAACGGGGGCGGGGGGTATTCCAAGTGTACGCCAAAGGGTTCGAGAAGGCACACGGAATGGACGTACTCTGAGAGGCAGGGCCTGGTGGAGGGACCAAGAGGAATCAAAGCTTTACATCTCCCTGTCAATTTAAAGAGTCAGTGGCATGCACACCTTCAGGGGAGAGCGTCAGGTCAGAGGGCGTTGCTCTTACTCGTGAGCTCTGAACGTTTAAAGCAGGAGCGACCTAGTCCCCGGAGGCCTTTCAGAAGAGGGGGGCAGACGCTTCCCGTCGCCGGTTATTCAGGCAACAGGAGCCCCTTCCAAACCTCACGGAGAAGTTGTAGGAAACGGAAAGTAGAGACTGATCTCTCTGAGGAAAAGACACGCAGGCAGTTGTAGTGGTTCTGGCTGTGCCCCGGGGAGGTGGGCCCTGGGCCTGGCCGTGCCTCCCTCCCCCTGCCCCCCTCCCTCCGCGGCCCCTGTGCCCAGGGACGTGCCCTGAAGTGGCGCTTGCTCAGCGGGCCTGGGCTCCCTGCCTCTGTTAGTCTAAGTAAAACCGGTCACTTTCTCCGTGGGCTGGTGTCTGTTTCTCGTTAAGCTTATGCCTATACCCTCTTCACTTTATTTCATTGTTTTTTTTAAAAATATATTTTTTATTGATTTTTTTTACAGAGAGGAAGGGAGAGAGATAGAGAGTTAGAAACATCAATCAGCTGCCTCCTGCACACTCCCCACTGGGGATGTGCCCACAACCAAGGTACATGCCCTTGACCGGAATCAAACCTGGGACCTTTCAGTCCGCAGGCCGACGCTCTATCCACTGAGCCAAACCAGCCAGGGCTATTTCATTGTTTTTGCTGGTGGAGAAGGGCTGTCGATTTCTGGTTCTTGGTCTGGCCGTGGTGCTGAGCTCAGAGCCCGGTCCCCTGCCTCCTGGTGCTTCCGGCCTCTCTCCTTCGGCCTCCCCTGAGGCAGGTCTGGTTCCTGGGGGAGCAGACCCCCTCACCTCCGACCCAGCGCCTCAGAGGGTTCCCAGCAACGTGCTCTCTTCTCTGCCTGCCTCCTCCAGGGGTGCTGGGGGAGGTGTGCCCCCCGAGTTCTGGTAGAAAGGTGGACGGGCGAGGGGGCCTGACCTCTGTGAGGTGGCTTTCCCCGGTGGCCCCGGTCAGCACGCAGGGGAGCCATGCTCTCCAGGGTGACCCCACCCATGGGCCCTTCCTGGAACAGCTGCTTCTGTCTTGGTCGCTGGGCCTGTGTGGACCCTTTGTCCGTGTCCACACGTGAGCTGGGTCTGTGGTACCAGACCCTCTTCCATGCTGGCAGGTCACAGAGTGGACAGACCTGGGAGAGGGTCCCCGAGCCCCGGGCCACCTGGCTGGCCGTTGCCCCATCTCCTGGCAGGGGCACGCCTGGTGAGCCAGCTGCCTCTGTGGTAGCTCCCTGGGCACCGGCGCTGTGGTCAGACCCTTCTCTCACCTATGACCTACGCTCAGGTCCCCAGCTGTGGTCTCGTCCCTGAGGAGACAGCTGCAGGGACCTGGAACCGGAGGTGTCTGGGTTCCTTCCCCCATGGACGGCGTCGGGAAGGCCACCTCCCCCCAGGGCCGGCCTGCGGGCTCGCGTGGTGTCCGCTTCGGGCCCTCGGGGACCGGGGAGGGTTAGGTCTTCCCAGGCGGCTGTGAAGTGAAGTTGTTGCTGGAACTGCTGCCCAGTCGCTCTCCACGCTCTCTGCTTGGGCTTTAGAACCGGAAACGGTGAGGTGCTGGCGCTGTTTTGGTTGATTGAACTACCAGGGCTGCCTCCTTATCCGTCTTTATTCCGAGTGTGAATCACCTGCTCCCAGCTGTTGGGTGCTTCTGGATTTAAAGGGAAGCAATGCCTGCCTCGGGCAGTGGGCCGAGTGGCGACACACCTGCACATTGAAATGCGTTTCTGGCCACGCAGGGCATGTGAGTGGGACTCAAGGAGACACGACGGTCAGGCAGGATCCAGGGGCCCGTCCCCTGCCCCTCCGTCCCCTGCCCCCGGGCGGCCGGCCCGCCCTGCATGACCTCCACACATTCTGGTGTTTGTAGGCAGAGGGACTTGTGTACTTAGCCCACCTGGTGCATGAAGCATGCCACACCTTCATGCGTGCAGCGCGCCATACCTTCATGGGTGCAGCGCACCACACCTTCATGCGTGCAATACCCACACCTTCATGTGTGCAGCACGCCACACCTTCATGCGTGCAATACCCACACCTTCATGCGTGCCGCGCACAGGCCTCTCCAGGGCACTTTCCTCCAAAACTCGTCTGAGAAAGCGACCGCACAGTGTTCTCCCGCAGAGGTGAGAGGAGGAGCCACAGCCGCACTGGGCATGAAGTTGGGGAAAGGCACTGGGGGTGGGCAGAGCAGGAGTCAGAGAAGGCAGTGGGAGGGGAGGAGGGAGGCGGGAGGCGGGAGGCAGGGGCACTGGCACCTCTGGTCCTCGCCTGTCCCAGGGGGAGCGGGGACACGGGTGCACTGACAAGCACATCCTCTGAGCGGCCGTGCGCCCGGGTGGCGCTGACTGTTCGGTGCAGAGAGCGTCTCACGGGGGATGCCCATCGTGGAGGTGCATCTGGCTGCACGTGGGGGTGGGGGCGGCGCATGGGCGCTGACTCACTAACTCCATTTCCCTCTTCTCTTTTGCCCACAGAGGAGCTGCGGAGGCTCAGCTGGTCCGGGATCCCGAAGCCGGTGCGTCCCATCACGTGGAAGCTCCTCTCAGTGAGTGCTCATCCCGGGGCCTGCTCGTCGCCGCCTTCCCCGTGAGGGCGGCCCCTCGTCCGTCCCCTGGGAGGGCAACCCCGTGTCCGTCCCCCTCATCTGGCCGGAAGTGTGGCTGGTCACTCGGACGCCTGGTCTGTGGCGATGCAGGCCTTGGGCTGAGGACATGGCCCACCCTTGGCCTCATGAGGAGCCGGTGTGACAGGGCTGCCAGGACATGTGAAGCCCCAGTCAGGGCGGCCGTGTGTTCTTGCTCTGACCTCCGTGTTGTGAATAAGCTCCGTGAGGCGTGCAGACCTGGTGAAAGGCCCGCGTGGGAGGAGGCGGCGGAGGGTCAGGGCCGTGTCGGACGTGCTTTCTGCTGCTCTCAGCCATGGCGCCGGGGACAGGCTGATGGGAAACAGTGGCCTCTGCGATGAGGGCGGAGCCCTCGCTCCTCACCCCACAGAGCTCTGGTCCGGGAGCCGCGTGGGCGAGGGGTGGGTCACGGTCCCGCGCCCACACGGGGCTCCCGGTGGGGCAGCTCCCCCTTCATTGTTTTGGAGCCAAGTCAGCGGGGACTCTGTTTGCTCTGAACGGCCGACTTTGACAAGTTAAAGGACGCTTTCTCGCTAATGAGTCTCAATCAGTCTGCAGCTTAGCGCCTCGTAATCCCAAACGCGGTGCAGCCTGAACGGTGACTGCGTATTGATTAAATGCTCTCTCGCTATTCAGTTAGACCTGCTGCAATTGCTGGTGTTTTGTTTGTTTTAAGCGTTTCTCTCCAGTCTTCCTACCTTTCCCTTTAAGGTGGGTTTCGAGCTCCTCAGAGGGAATTGTGGGAAGTTGGGGTGAAAACGCCGTCAGGCCCCTTCACGGCAGTTTGCGTTGAGGGTGTGCTGCGTCCCTGGGCAGGTGTCGCGCGGGTGACCGCGTCCTGTTCTTTTCCTTCGGTGCCCGACTGCGGGTCATGGTTAGATCCTTACATGCTGCCCAGGGATTGGCCTGGGCCTCGGGGCAGAGGAGCCGAGCGGAGAGGCCACAGGTGCCCCCGGGTGGGGGGGGGACAGGGCGCAGCAGAGGTGTGGCAGCCCCGGCTGCCCCCTGGACCTGGCTCTCTATGCTGGGTGCCTGGTCGTGCCACCTGGGAGCTTGGGAGGTACTGACACCGAGGCGCCCGCAGGGTCCCAGGTGTGCCCAGGGTTGCACTGCTGCTCCAGGACACTGGGCTTCTGGGACAGGGAGAGAGGTGCTCGCTGGGAGTGGGGGGTGGCGGGTCTGCCTGGGCACACGTGGTCCCGGGGGCTCAGCGGAGGGCTGGGGGGTGCTCTGTCCTGTCTACTCTGCCTCCAGGACCAAGGGCTCAGCCCTGAACCAGGATGGAGATGTTACCATTTATACAGGTCAGCAGGACGAACAGCCAGTGTCCTTGAACGCGGACCTGTGCCAAGGCCCGTGAACAGGACTGCTTCCTGTGTGTCCACGACCCGTCAGTGACGTGGTCTGGTGGCTGTGGGCGTGCTGTCCTCAGGGGCGGTGGCCCTGGGCCTCAGTGAGGGACACGAGAGACTCTCCTACTGCTGGGGAGCGGGCTGCACTCAGCCCGGAGCCCCTTCGCGCCCCACTGAGGCTCGCACTCGCACAGGCGGCGGCTGTGCTCAGCGCGCTCTGTGGGACGCACGGGTTGGGCCCTTTTTAAATGACACTTCTGAAACCTTGAGCACAACTGGTGAAACGGTCCCGACTGCGCTGGTGGTAGAATGGTTAGAGGCGGTGACACGGGTCCTGCGTCCCCGCCTCTGGGGGTTCGCACGTGGCCGCAAGGGGCGCTGGTCGTGTCGCCGGACCGCTTGGACCCGCGTCCCTGCGTTGTGGGTTGACGTTGGTGATTAGTGTTTTCACAGCACGCTAATGCAGCAGTTACGTTCCCTGTCATCCTGTCGTTCAGGATTCATCCCATGCTTGCATATACCTCATCTGCATAATTCCTAGTTTTGCTTAATTATCTAAAGACCTCAACTTGCATGTGTGTTTTCCTTCAGGAACGGGAGTGTCAGGAGGGTGTGGGGGCTCTGATAGCCAATGTGGCGTACGTGCCTTTGAGAGCTTCTGTTTCAATAAGTGGAGTTAAAATTTGGGGGACAGGGAGGAGCCCCACCTGCTCGCCCGGCTCACGCAGAGCCCTGGGCGTCCCTGCCTGTGGGCAGTGTGAGGCTGGTCCCCACCGGCCTCCCCTGGTGGCCCGCAGCCCTGGTGGGAGGCCCTCGGGACTCGCGCCTTCCCAGGGAGACGCGTGGTCGGCGTGGACCACACTCACCTTCGTCTGCCTCCACAGGGCTACCTTCCTGCCAACGCAGAGCGCAGAGCCGCCACGCTGCAGAGGAAGCGGGAGGAGTACTTCGCCTTCGTGGAGCACTACTACGACTCACGGAACGACGAGGGCCACCAGGACACCTACAGGCAGGTGGGCCTGTCCTCCCGTCCCTCGTGGGCTCCGCCTGGCGGGGCTGCAGGCGGCAGTGTTTCCCTCCGTGTCCCGCTGGCTGCCGCGCTGTGTCCTAGGAAACGGTGCGCGTGGGTCATGGTTCCTGGTGTGGCAGGGTGCGCTGCTGGCCCGGCTCGGAGACCCTGAGTTCTCACCGGCTCTGAGATGCCAGAGTTCCAGTGGCTGTGCCGCAGCCCCGCTCCACGGGGCTCTTAGCGGGGTTGCATGGCTGGGCGTCTCCCTGTCAAGCCCTTCCTCGTGGAGCCCCGCCTCCAGGTGAAGGAAGGAGCCTTGCCGATTCCCCCGTGGGCTGGCCACACCCGCCGTCACTGCCGTCAGCGTGGTGTGGGTGTGTTGGAGCCAGGCCCGGCTCGCCTCTCCTGGTGCCCGAGCTCCTGTCAGTTACATGGACTCGTGGACGTGTCTTCCCCCACGGGCGGGCGCAGGGAGGCTCCGGGGAAGATCTGCTCCCTCAGGGAGGAGAAGGGGGAGGAGGAGGAGGAGGAGGAGGACCATGACGACGACGACTCGGGACAGGAACGCCTCCACCGCCCTCCAGGCGCCCTCTGCCCTGGCCCAGCTGCTGCCCGGAGCCTGTCCTGGCCCTCGGGCACACGGGCGGCTCCCAGGCCTGGCACTGCTCCCGCCACTCAGGAAGCCAGTTTGAGACAGAAGGCGCTTGCTCAGGGGGCGGACAGCCCGCCTGCTTTATCCCCCCCTGCCTCCCCGCTAGTCTCAGAGAATAGTTGGCGTTGATAGTGTTTTGAACATGTTTTGATGTATTTTTATTTAAGAAGGAGACTTTGGCGGTGACGCTGGCATCTCTCCGGGAGGTGCATCAGCTCCTTCTGTTGGGAGTCCGGGGGAGGTGGCTGGGACAGCGGTGAGGGCGGTATTCAGTTGCCATGAGGGTAACAGCTCCGCCTGGTGTGCCCAGGCCCAGGCTGGCTGGCGGGAGGCGGTCCCAGGTCACCTGTAAGGACGGGGCGTGGACCCGAGTTCACCGTGCAGGTGTCCCCTTGGCCGGCTGGGCTGTGTCCCTGGTGGTGGGTGGTGACAGCTGGGCCCGTGGGGGACGTTCGTGGGTGTTGGGTGCTGGAGCCAGCGTGCTGCCAGCTCACGCCCTGATGCTGTTTTGGTGGCTTCCTGAGCCGTGCGTGTCCCTCTGGGAGTGGACTTTCCTGTGACTCTTCTGTGGCCTGGGTCCGAGAAGCACTGTCGCGGCTGAGCTGCGGCTGACGCACGCATGTGCGCGTCCCTGTCCGGAGCCTACGCTCGCTGATGGCTGTGGACCGTGTGTTCAGTGGCCGAGGCCTGCGCTGTCCTTGCACGTGGCAGCTGCTGCTCGGGCGGGCAGGTCAGCGCCCGTCATGCCAGGACTCGGGAGCCCATCCGAGCCGCGCTCGGCGAGGCTAGCGTCTCAGAGCGGACAGCGGGGGGCAGCGTGCCAGCGTCCGCTTCCGGCTACCCCCGGGCTGGTTGCCATCCTGTCTCTTCTCCTCCATCTCCAGATCCACATCGACATCCCGCGGATGAGTCCCGAGGCGCTGACGCTGCAGCCCGCAGTGACGGAGGTAAGAGTGGCCCCGGGCCCCCTTCGCTCAGGGGCCCCCTTCGCTGGGCTCGGCGCCCACTCTCCCGCGTGGGCAGGGCAGGCGCTGTACCCCAGGCCGTGCACACGGCGTCGCTGAAGGAGTCGCTCACAGCTCTGAAAGGAGCCTCGTGGTGTGGCACATGCCGCGGGGGGCACCCCCCATCACGGACCCGCCCGGGCGGGACCGAGCCCTGCTCCAGCGTGACGCCTGTGCTGTGCTGCCTCTGCTCTCAGCCTCACGTGGAGCCCCGCCCACTTCATGCTGGTGATTCCTCACGCGGCGTGTGCATGTCATGTGACAGCGACACTGCCAGGCGGTGATGTGGGCTGGTCTAGTCTCTGCGTCGTTTCTGAGCTCGGCTCGTCTCCCTCGCTGTGTAGTCGCCCTCGTTGCTGGCCTATGCTGTCTGTGGCCTTGACCTGTGGCTGGACAGTGGGTGTTTTCCACGTTTTGTGTGGGACCTTCGTGTGCATGTATGAGGCCACAGGCCAGACTCCTCCAGGGCGCCGGCGCGGAGGGAGGTTGCTGCCTTGGTGGGTGTGAACATGCTAATGCCCCCTTGGGAGGCCGCTTTTAATGCCTTTCAATGAGGTTTTAAAATTTTCCTCATAACAGGTCTATGTATGTGTTATTAGGCTTATTCCTCGTTGCCATGTTTTGTTGCTATTATAAATGGTGTCTCTTTAAAATACGGCTTTCCTTGTCTGAGATACTTGCTAAGTGTCGCCTGTTCCCGTAGCTGCACTTCAGACCGAGGCATCTGGAACAATAACGTGTTCAAGATCCCAGAGTTGTTATTCCTGTAATTTTTAAAATATGTGTCTATTGATTTCAGAGAGGAAAGGAGAGGGAGAGAGAGAGAGGCATCAATGAGGAGAGAGAATCATCATCGCTCAGTTGCCTCCTGCACACCCTGTACCGGGGATGAAGCCTGCACCCCAGGCCTGTGCCCTGGCCTCCTGGTTCGGAGGTCGACGTTCACGCACTGAGCCCCCGGCCGGGCTGGCGTCCAGCCTTGTTAAGGCACAAGGACGTGCAGTCGCAGAGCACAGCGGCACGGCCGTGTCTACGGAAGAGCCGTTCTGGGAGCAGCGCTGTGATGGTCTCTCAGTGGCTGTGCTTATTGTATCTGCGCCCCAAGCGATGGCCCCTCTTTTGCTCGTTTTTTAGCGGGAAGTGGAGTCTGCCTCGGGACTTGGGTTCGTTTTATGGTTTCCTACCGCTTGGCGCACCTGGGAGGCCGGCTTTCCAGTCGGAGAGGAGAGCCGTCACCACCGTCGGTGTCTGTCGTTCTGCTTGTCTGGGACGTCGGAGACCTCGATCCCATTGGCTCGAGGCGCCGTGCCCTGGCGGTGGTCCCGCCCCTTCATGTCCGTGGGGCTCCTGTGGCTGCTCTGGGAGCTGCAGGGCTGTCCAACCCCAGGGAGGCGGGGCCCTGCAGCTGCCCGAGCGGGGACAGGGCCTCGGGCACAGCTCTGTGGGGGGTGATGTCGTGAGGAGGGGCTGGATGTCGTGGGAACCTAGGTCTTGTGTTAGTCGATAGGCAGAACCAGGTGTGGTTTCCGCAAGTGGAGGCTGGGCCTGGACATGGGCGCCTGCGTCAGGCCCACCAGGCTCCGTTAGCATCGCTCCTCTGTGCTGGGCTTCTCTGCGTGTCCACGTTGGCTGCTCTGGCGCCTGCAGCATCTGCATCCCACCAGCAGCATTGACAGGGCGGTGGAGAGGGCGTGCCCTCCCTTTAGCAGTGTCTCTTACAGAGTGGCTCTTGCGCTGCTCCTACCCCTCTGGCTGGACCGCCCCCTGTGGTCGCTCTGTCCGGTACAGACCAGGCATCCGTGGCTCTGATTGCCACGGGCCATGTGCCCTGCCAAGGCTGGGTCGCTGGTAGGCCCAGGCCGGGCAGCCGTGTGCGGATGGTACCCGGGGGCCTGGAGGAGCCGAGAGCAGCATCCTCGGTGCCAGCTGCGCGTGCGGTGGGCGCCGGGCTGCGGGGAGCACTGCATGTTGCCTGTGAGTCGATGACAGTAAGATGGTTGGAGTTGTAGGAAGAGGTGGACACCAGTTGGCGTTTGTTGATACTTTAGCAGCAGTGACAGCGGGAAGCGGGCAGTTGGTATTTAAGTGAAAGGGTGTGTCCTAATGCCTCTGATGGCTCACTCTTCGCCTCACCACGTGCTCCGTTCTCTTCCAGATTTTCGAGAGGATCCTGTTCATATGGGCTATTCGTCACCCCGCCAGCGGCTACGTCCAGGGCATCAATGACCTGGTCACCCCTTTCTTCGTGGTCTTCATCTGCGAGCACACAGGTAAGAGCACGTCCCAGCACGCTTCCTCGCAGTCGGTAACCGTGAACTTCTGGGCCTTTCTGTGGGTGATCACACCAGGTTGAGAATTGCCACCAAGTGTAGCGTCAGGAAGGCGAGCTAGCAACAGGAAGCGTGGTCTTCTCGCCGTAACAGCCCTGGTCCAGGTGCCTCGCCACTGAGGCCAGGGTGCAGAGCCACTGTCAGTGCCTTGTTTCTGGTGACGTGCGAGGGGGAGTGCAGTCCACCCTGAGGGTCTCGCTCTCCGTCAGCACCAGCTCTGTGTGCGCCTGCGTGCTGTGGGAGGTGGGGTCTTAGTGGTGTGACTGTGTGCTGTGGGAGGTGGGGTCTTAGTGGTGTGACTGTGCTGTGGGAGGTGGGGTCTTAGTGGTGTGACTGTGTGCTGTGGGAGGTGGGGTCTTAGTGGTGTGACTGTGCTGTGGGAGGTGGGGGTCTTAGTGGTGTGACTGTGCTGTGGGAGGTGGGGGTCTTAGTGGTGTGACTGTGTGCTGTGGGAGGTGGGGTCTTAGTGGTGTGACTGTGCTGTGGGAGGTGGGGGTCTTAGTGGTGTGACTGTGCTGTGGGAGGTGGGGTCTTAGTGGTGTGACTGTGCTGTGGGAGGTGGGGGTCTTAGTGGTGTGACTGTGCTGTGGGAGGTGGGGTATTAGTGGTGTGACTGTGCTGTGGGAGGTGGGGTCTTAGTGGTGTGACTGTGTGCTGTGGGAGGTGGGGTCTTAGTGGTGTGACTGTGCTGTGGGAGGTGGGGGTCTTAGTGGTGTGACTGTGCTGTGGGAGGTGGGGTCTTAGTGGTGTGACTGTGCTGTGGGAGGTGGGGTATTAGTGGTGTGACTGTGTGCTTTGGGAGGTGGGGTATTAGTGGTGTGACTGTGCTGTGGGAGGTGGGGTATTAGTGGTGTGACTGCGTGCTGTGGGAGGTGGGGTATTAGTGGTGTGACTGTGCTGTGGGAGGTGGGGTATTAGTGGTGTGACTGTGCTGTGGGAGGTGGGGTATTAGTGGTGTGACTGTGTTGTGGGAGGTGGGGGTCTTAGTGGTGTGACTGCGTGCTGTGGGAGGTGGGGTATTAGTGGTGTGACTGTGTGCTTTGGGAGGTGGGGTATTAGTGGTGTGACTGTGCTGTGGGAGGTGGGGTATTAGTGGTGTGACTGTGTTGTGGGAGGTGGGGGTCTTAGTGGTGTGACTGCGTGCTGTGGGAGGTGGGGTATTAGTGGTGTGACTGTGCTGTGGGAGGTGGGGTCTTAGTGGTGTGACTGCGTGCTGTGGGAGGTGGGGTATTAGTGGTGTGACTGTGCTGTGGGAGGTGGGGTATTAGTGGTGTGACTGTGTTGTGGGAGGTGGGGGTCTTAGTGGTGTGACTGCGTGCTGTGGGAGGTGGGGTATTAGTGGTGTGACTGTGCTGTGGGAGGTGGGGTCTTAGTGGTGTGACTGTGCTGTGGGAGGTGGGGTATTAGTGGTGTGACTGTGCTGTGGGAGGTGGGGTATTAGTGGTGTGACTGTGTGCTGTGGGAGGTGGGGTATTAGTGGTGTGACTGTGTGCTGTGGGAGGTGGGGTATTAGTGGTGTGACTGTGCTGTGGGAGGTTGGGGTCTTAGTGGTGTGACTGCGTGCTGTGGGAGGTGGGGTATTAGTGGTGTGACTGCGTGCTGTGGGAGGTGGGGGTCTTAGTGGTGTGACTGTGTGCTGTGGGAGGTGGGGTATTAGTGGTGTGACTGTGTGCTGTGGGAGGTGGGGTATTAGTGGTGTGACTGTGCTGTGGGAGGTGGGGGTCTTAGTGGTGTGACTGCGTGCTGTGGGAGGTGGGGTATTAGTGGTGTGACTGTGTGCTGTGGGAGGTGGGGTATTAGTGGTGTGACTGTGTGCTGTGGGAGGTGGGGTATTAGTGGTGTGACTGTGCTGTGGGAGGTGGGGGTCTTAGTGGTGTGACTGCGTGCTGTGGGAGGTGGGGTATTAGTGGTGTGACTGCGTGCTGTGGGAGGTGGGGTATTAGTGGTGTGACTGTGCTGTGGGAGGTGGGGTCTTAGTGGTGTGACTGTGCTGTGGGAGGTGGGGTCTTAGTGGTGTGACTGTGCTGTGGGAGGTGGGGGTCTTAGTGGTGTGACTGCGTGCTGTGGGAGGTGGGGTATTAGTGGTGTGACTGCGTGCTGTGGGAGGTGGGGTATTAGTGGTGTGACTGTGCTGTGGGAGGTGGGGTCTTAGTGGTGTGACTGTGCTGTGGGAGGTGGGGTCTTAGTGGTGTGACTGTGCTGTGGGAGGTGGGGGTCTTAGTGGTGTGACTGCATGCTGTGGGAGGTGGGGCGTGTTAGGGGGATGCTTTGCTTACAAGGTAAAGACGGGTCGTCTCTGATTGCATTTCTGCACATTTCACCACCTCTCTGCCTCTGACGCACCAGCGGTGTCATTTTCGGAAATGCTGTGTAAATTACGGGCAGGATGACGTCTGATGGAGGTTCGGGTGGGCCGTTTGGCTGCTGTTGAACCCGCGTACGTCTCCTTCCCTCTGTGTCCTCAGAAAAAGCTCCGATGCTCTGCGTGAGGGCTGTGCTCTCAACCCGCCTGCGGGCAGAGGGAACAGCAGGCAGACCCTGCTCCCTGGCTGCAGCCTTTCTGTGGCAGCGGCTGTCACAGTCTCCGGGTGGCCCTCCGTCCTGGGAGTCGCTTGTCCGTGCATGTCTCTGCCCATTCCGTGTCCAGTGGGTCCCGTCCCAGCAGCGGAAACGCAGCTTCCTGGAGGACGGCTGTCCGAGGAGGACGGGGCTCGGTTAGGGCACGTCATTGAGCCCCTCGCACCGCGTTCCCCTGGTGATGTCAGAGGAGGGCTTCTCGTTGCTCAGCAGCTAATGAGCGGCGGGCTCCCTCCCTCGTCTCCCGCGTTGGGAGAGGCCGCAGGAGGCCGGGCCTGCCCTCCACTCCGCAGCTCACAGCCGCTCTTAATGCGCCCGAGCAGGAGGCCCCTGTCAGCAGACGTCAAGGCTGCTAATTGAGAAAGATCAGCCGAGATGTGATTGGAGAATTGATGTTCCATGTTAACTAGACCATTTAATTAACGTGGTAAATAAGTTTGTCCTAACTGCTTGGCCCCTATCGTGCGCGAGGCCCCGGCGGCCCTGAACGCATTTGCTGGCTCAGCCGCGGGACGGGACGGAGGGCCGTGGACGTGGTGCTGGTGACGCATCACGTGGTGCAGAAGAGAACAGCTGGAGAGGGAGAGCGTGGGAGCACCTGCCGCGGGGTCGGGGCTCGCGATGAGGCCGCTGTGGGGATGGCTGCCCGGGAGCCGCTGGGAGTCGGGGCCGGTGGGCTCGTCCGGGAGGGCGGGGGAGGGTCCGTCCTGACCCCAGTGTCCGGGCCGCCAGGCTGGGTAGAGTTTGGCTCCGGGACCTGACGTGGCTGCCCGCCTCCAGGCGGAGGCTCTCTCTGCGGAGGAGTCCGGGCCTCGGTGGCCAGGCCGCTGCCACCGCTGAGGCCCCGCGCTGGGATGCGGCTCTGCAGCTGCCAGGTCCGGCTGCTCTGCCCAGCTGCGGGGCCTGCGGGGCAGGGACCAGAGGCAGAGCCCCGCCTCCTTGGCTGCTGTTGGGCCTGAGTGAGTGAGAGCACGAGGAGCGCAGAGCCTGTGCCAGGCGTGCGGACTGAGCAGGAGGTGCTATGTGGGCGCTGGCGTGTCCCCGGCGTCCCCGCCGTGGCGATCCTGCAGAAAATGCAGCTTGTGCCTCCTCCGGTGGGGAGGGCACAGGCCAGAGGCCACAGGGCGTGTCGGCTGAGAGCGCTGTTCTCGTATCTCCCGACCCGTCCTCATGGGCTCCTGCCCCCAGCGGGTCTGCGATCACCTCCTGGGGCAGAGGCCGGGGAGGGGCGTGTGTGGCGAGGGAAGGGGGGGGCTTTAGAGGCAGGACAGGGTGTCTCAGGAGTCCAGTGTGCGGACGGTGTCAAGGGAGGAGTGGTAGGCAGCGTGCGGTGCCACAGGCGGGTGGCTAGAACTTACCCCAGCGCCTGCCGTGTGACCTGCCAGAGGTGGGCAGAGGGTGTGGCAGGTCCCGGGGGGCCGCCGGGGGGACACGGGACGGTGGGTGGAGTGGCCGCAGGCACACTGAACGCCTGTGTGTGCCTGACGGGCAGCGGTGCCCTAGTTTCCCACGTACAGCATCGAGGCTGGAGACCGTGATGTTGTGACATGACCTCCACGCGAGTCTGGCTCCCGTCTGTCACCAGAGAGGAACGCTTTTTCTCGTGATGGGACTCTCCAAGCTCCTCTCAGCAACTCTCAGAGATGCACCGGTGTCCTCACCCCAGTCCCCGAGCTCACATCGCCCGCGACGCACCCGGTGGGCACCTGCGCCTGTCCCTGGGCTCCCCCCCCCGCCCCCCGCTCCCTTTGAAGAGCTCTGGGTTCTGGACAGTTTCTCTTTCTGTTCTGGGAGTTACCGGGTGGTGGGAGCCCGTGCCCTTCACCCGGGGGCAAGGTCGTCGTGGTCAGCCCTTGGGTTTCCTCTGTGCCCCCCCGTGCCTGAGCCTGCAGCTGCGGGAACTTCCTAGAGCAGCTTTAGGGAGATGGGCTCACGTGTGGGCAGCTCACCATGGAGTGAAGAACTCGGTGGGTTCATAGTAGCACAGCCATCACCACCTGTTAGCGACAGAGTATTTCCATCGTCCTGAAAGGAATTGCAAACCCAGGAGCTGTCATTCCCCGCCCCGGCAGCCGCCATCTCCTTTCTGCCCGCAGCTCACGTGAGTGACGCCTGCACCGTGGGGCCGGGCCGGCTCCTCTCAGGGAGCGTGTCTTCGCCCGTCTGCGTCATAGCATGTTCTCATTCCATGTCGGAGCGTGTCAGTGCCTCAGCCCCTTTACGACCAGCTAGCACTTCATTGTATGCACAGACACGTTCCCTCTATCCGTTCATGCGTGGAAGGAGCCGGCTCTCGGGCTCTGCGGTTGCTGGGAATGACGCTGCTGAGGCCTCGGGCACAGGCTTCCTGAGGACATGGTGTCCTTTCTCCCGGTCACGCACCCGCAGTGGGATTGCGGGGCCACGCGGCAACTCCACGTGTCACAGTTTGGGGGACCGCAGATTGCTGTCAGCGTGGCCGCCCCGTGGACATCCCCAGCCAAGCAGGGCGGCTCCAGTCTGTGCACCTCCTCCCCACCCTCCTGCCGCTTTCACTTTAAAACGAGGTGCAGTACATGCGTCCCTCACAGCGTTTGAGACCACGACTGGGGTTTGCCTCGTCACTGTGGGGCGTTCCTCTCCTCTCCTCGCCCCCGGGGGGTGTCGGCCCCTTGCACGGGGCGTGTGTCCGTGTGCATCGCTCTGCGCCAAGGGAGGCCAGGCGGGTCCTTGGGGAGGGCGCTGGTGTGACGCACAGGCTGGCCACACAGCTCTCAGCGCTCTCCATGGGTTGCTTGCTGAGTACAGGCACGGGCGGGGAGGAGGGAACTGCGGGGGGAGGGGTGGACGGCCCTGTGGGGTGGACGGCCCTGTGGAGGAGGGGCAAGCCCCCCCCAGACCGCCCACCTAGAGGGCAGCACTGCTCGCCTCTTCTCTTTGCAGCCGTCACTTGCGCTGAGCGCCTCTCCCTGTCCACGCGGGGCCGGGCGGGGCTGCGTGCTCCCCATCCCTCACCCGCTTCCCCCGCAGGAGTCACTAGTGGGCTTGGTGGGCGTCTGGCTTCCACCAGCTCCATTGGGTCCTCTGTTCCTGTGTCTCCATGTGTGAGCCCTCCCCCGTGGGCCCGCCCGAGCTTGGCCTCTGAGCGCAGAGCCTTCTCGGGGCCGCAGGGTGGGAGGCGGACCGGCTGGTTTCCGCCCCTGCAGGCTCAGCTGGGCACCTGGTCCCAGCGTCCAGACCTGCGCCTGGAGGAGGGGGACGCACCGCCCGCCCGCCCGCCCGGAGCCTGCGCTGTGTTTCCCGACCCGCCCTCTGCTCTGGGCCGTGCGCCTGGGCCTGTGCACGGCCCCATCGGGCCCGGTGAGCGGGGCGTGGCCACCCCACTCCTGGTAATGCTGTTATGCCATATTCCCGCTAAGTCTCTTTCCTCGCGTGGTATTTACGTAGTCCAGAGTGTATCGTGTATAAAGCTCTGCTTTGTGCTTTGTTCCCGTTTAACCTCGTAGCATAGGCTTTCCGTGTTGTTAAGTCTTTGTCAAGATCACTTCTGCTCCTGCACGCAGCATTCTGTGGAGATGATGTAGCCTGATCCACGAAGCCAGTCCGCTGTTGTGCAATTTGGAGGTCCGCCCCCTGGCTGTGATGTAATTCCTAAGTAACGCCAGTATTTTTCAAACAGTGACTGTCATATTCCTTTTAACAATGTTAAATTTGGTTTAAAAATAAGAAACATTATTCCATCACCTTGAATTGCACAGTTTAAGCAGAGAATTATATTTTAGTTTTTTTAAAATATATTTTATTGATTTTTTACAGAGAGGAAGAGAGAGGGATAGAGAGTTAGAAACATCGATGAGAAACATCGATCAGCTGCCTCCTGCATAACCCCTACTGGGGATGTGCCCGCAACCAAGGTACATGCCCTTGACCGGAATCGAACCCAGGACCCTTCAGTCCGCAGGCCGACGCTCTATCCACTGAGCCAAACCGGTTAGGGCTTATATTTTAGTTTTACCATAGTATAGTAAAAGCGAAGAAGCACCCCCCCCATCCTCCATTTAAATTTAGACTCAGTTCCGAGGGGCACTTTGGACCCACACTGCAGAGACTGGACGTGGGCGGGGCCCGGGGGAGGTGTGATGACATGTGGGAAGGTGAGGGTGGTTTTATAATTGATTCTTATGATCTGCATGTGTGAGCTCAGATTTGCTTTTATATGTCATTTTCTCTTAAAATAATGACTTTGGAAACCTGTGGAATGGGGCTGGAATAAATGCATGTGCTTACGAACATGAATATTTATTTGTATTTTCCTGCTTGTAAGTCAGAATCTCAGAAGTATGGGTTGTTTTAAATGTGTTCGTTTTGCCCGGAGAAGACCTGGAGTGCCCTGGCGTTGTCATTAGCGCGGCTGGCGAGGGGAGTGACCCAGGAGATAAGCAGGGGCCCGTGTCAGCCCGTGCGAGCGCTGCAGCCATTCTCCTGCCTGAGTCCATGATCGGAGTAGAAAGTGGGCTGTGAGTGACAGGGAGGGGAGAGCTGCTGCCAGTTTCTCACGATAAATCACAGTTAGATAAATTGTTTTAACTTTCCTTGTTTGCATTTAAGTTTTACCTCATTGCAAAGGCATTAAACATTGTCGAAAATGTCTTTTTAAGAAGGAGTGACACACCACTTCATAAGAGGTAGGAAAACCAGTCAGAAGACCACCAAGGAGCCAGAAGGAAGACTGAGCCAAGCAGAAACCAGCTGACCCGGGTCCACAGGGCCCGGCCCCCACAGCAGCTCCTCTCAGCGCTGGCCCTGAGGCCGCCCTGCACACCCGGTGGAAGGCATGTGCAGTGTGTCCTCTGATCACAGCGACTTTAAGTTAGACCCCAGGGAATGAAGGAAAGTCGAAGAACTTGACAAATGAAAATTGTAGAACACACCCATAAAAAGCATTATGTTAGAGAAGAAAGTAGAAGGAAAATTAGAAGTTACTTTGAAATGAGTGAAAATAAAAACACAACATACCACAACTTACGGGATGCAGCTCAAGCAGTGCTCCAGGAGAAATTTATTGTCATAAATGACTGTGTTAAAAGAACACCTCAAATCATTCACTCTTCAATTTCATCAGCTAGAAAAAGAAAAACACTAAAGCCCAAACAGACAGCAGGAAGGAGATGAAGGCTAGGACAGAAATAAGTGAATCAGGAAAGAGAAAAACAACAGAGGAAACCAATAAAACCAAAGATGGTTTTTTTTTTTAAAATATATTTTATTGATCCTTCACAGAGAGGAAGGGAGAGGGATAGAGAGCCAGAAACATCGATGAGAGAGAAACATCGATCAGCTGCCTCCTGCACGCCCCCCAGTGGGGATGTGCCCGCAACCCAGGTACATGTCCTTGACTGGAATCGAACCTGGGACCCTCGAGTCCGCAGGCCGATGCTCTATCCACTGAGCCAAATCGGTTCGGCACAAAGATGGTTCTTTAAAAATCTCAGAAAAATGGACATACCTTTACCCAGACGACCCTGAAAGAAGGAGCACTCATGCCCCTGACAGCGCGAGGGGTAGAATGAGCAGCACGAGGGGAACGCGGCGGACAGCTCTCCGATTGGGTAGCGGAGATGGAAGGAGTCGCGCCCAGGAAGACAGTTACCCAACGGCCAGGCCGTGGCGCCACGGGCTTGTCGAACGCCAGGCCTGACACGGCTGTGAAGTGTATCTGAGACGTGACGAGACTGGAAGGACGCGCCTTTGCGTAAAGCCAGCCGCGCGCACAGCGGGCGGGCCTCCTCGGGTAGTTGGCGGCCCTGAGAGCAAAGACAGGTTCCCTGGGGAAGGAGGGAACATTCTCCTCCAACAGAAACCCAGCCTGAGCTCCCAGCTGTCGGCCTGTCCTGCAGACCTCAGCCTTGCTAGCCCCCTGACTGTGTGCGCCTGTCCCTCACAGTAAATCTCTCTCCCAACGTGTGTGCACGTGCCTGTCAGCATCAGTACCCGTGTGGACATGTACAAGAGCAACGCAGCCACGAGACTGAGTTCGTGGTTTAAAGAATTCCCACAAGGAAGAGCTTAGGACCAGCTGACTTCCCTGGTGAGTTCTACCAGGCATGTAACGGAGTTCACAGCACCCCTCACAGATTCTCCTAAAAGTAGACGAGGTGGGATACTTTTCAATTTATTCTATGAGGCCAGAATTATCCTGATACCACAGTGAGAAGAGACATCCCAAGGAAAGAAAACCGCAGAGTAACGTCCCTCAGGAAGATGGATTTAACAGTCCATCTGAATGTGGCAACACAGCAAAGGGTTAGGCATCATGACAAGTGGGATGCAGCCCAGGAATGCAAGGTTGGTTTAATATATGAAAATCCATGAATGCAATGCATTATATGATTAACAGAATAAAGGAAAAAAAACCCTACACGATCATCTCAATTGATGAGTATTTGACAAAATCTAACGCTTTCATGAAAAACACACATTCAACAAACTAGGACTAGAAGAACGTCCTCCTGTGAGAGCATCCGTGAGACTCCTCGTTAACATTGGACTGAACGGGAAGGACGGGAAGCTCTCCCCCAGGGTGTGGGCATCTCCACCCTGTTCAACGGGCACGGTCTCAGCCAGCGGCTCAGCAGAAAGGAAGCAGTGGTGCCCAGGATGGAAACGAGGGAGTGATCTCGTACATAGACAACCCCAGGAACACTAATAAACAGTCAGCCAGGGGGAAGGAGTCGAGATCCAGGTACTAAAATCAGTTGTATTTTTCTACACTTGCAATGTACAACCCGAAAATGAAACTGTGAAAACGATTCCACTTACAGTAGCATCAAATGAATAAAATAGTGTACATTCAGCCAAAAAAGTAGAAGGTTTGTCCTCTCAAAACCAAACACGTGGTTGAACTGTGTTAAGGACGCTCTCAGTAAGGGAAGGTCGTCTGTGTCCGTGGTTGGGGGAGACGGAAGTGCGTGGATGGCAGTTTCCCCAGAGTGACCGAAAGACTCCCTCCGTCCAGGGCAGAATGGCGCCGCAGGGACGGCGGCGCTCACACAGGAGGCACAGACGCGGGGAACTGGATCTGGCGCGTTGGTGGGGCTGTAAACTGGTGCAGCGACTCCGGCAGGTGCCCATGAGCAGAAATGGGCAGGTTTGTCTCTAAATTCACATGGAAATTCAAGGAATCCAGAGTAGCCAGGACAACTACTACAAAACTGCAGTAACGAGCGAGTGTCACTCTGGCACGTGGACAGACACGTGGCTCGTGGAGCAATAGGATTGTGTGGCGTAGACCTTCATCTCGATGGTGATTGTTTGACGGGCGCCAAGACCACTCAGTGGCGAGATGGTTTTTTTCCACAAATGGTGCTGGGACATCTAGATATCGACACTCAGGCAACTAAAGTCCATCCCTGCCTTGCACTGCAGACAAAATAGGTGCCCTGTGAACCTCCTGTAAGATACACAGGCCAGGTCGTCAGCCGCGGTGAGGCCGTGGTTGCGGAGGTGTGACACCAAAGGCAAAAGCGGCGAGAGAACGTAGGCCAACCGCACGGAGATGGGAGCTCCCTGCGCTGGCACCGCAGAGCGGGGGCGTCGGCACAGCACGCAGCTGAGAAACGTGCATCTGCAGCGACGAGCTCTCACCACTCCAGGCCCCTGTTAAACACGGCGGAGCATTTGAATCAGCGCTTCTTTAGGGAACACACACACCGCAGATAAGCTCACGGAAAGACGCTGCCATAACCAATGGGGTGCAACCCCAAGCCTCGCCGAGAGACCCCTCGCGCCCGCAGGGACGGCAGCGCTCACACAGGAGGCACAGACGCGGGGAACTGGATCTGGCGCGTTGGTGGGGCTGTAAACTGGTGCAGCGACTCCGGCAGACTGCCTGGCGCTCCAGCCCACGCGGGACGTGGTTGTGTGGACCAGCAGCTGGCACAGGGCACTGTTCATCACGGGCTCGTCAGTGCGAGGTGTGAGTGAAGGGCGCTGCGCCAGCGGCAGGCGGGAAGAAAGGACGGCACACCTCACGCTCCAACGCGACGAGCCTCGGTGCTGGTGACAGGGCCAGTCACAGAGGGCCACACGGTCCCTCCCGGCCACAGGGAACGTGTGGAACAGACGGTCACAGAGCACAGCGTGGATGCTGAGCGTGGTCGCTCGTGCCACGGAGAGTCCAGAAATCCCAGCGCTGCAGCCAGGCCTTGGAAGAGAGGCCTCCCCCACGAGTGGGAGGCACTAGGAGGTGCCGGGGAGGGTGTGAGCGGCCCTGGCAGGTCTCAGGAATTCCACGGACCCCCTTCCCCATGTGAGGACCACAGCCCCGGGGTGTGGGCTCAACCGAAGGCTTCGGAGACCCTCATCCTCCCTCCCCCCTCGCAGGCTCGCTTGGGATTTTTATCTCACAGTGTCCAATGGTGAATGTTCCCTTTATTCTTAAATATATTTTTACTGATTTCAGAGAGGAAAGGAGAGGGAGAGAGAAACATCAGTCATTGATCGGCTGCCTCCTGCACGCCCCGCACTGAGGATCGAGCCCGCAACCTGGGAGGGGGCTGAGGATGGCCTCAGGGTTGCCCTCACCTGCAGGGGGATGGAGTCTCGGCTCTGCAGGGCGGCAGGAACTGGGGCCTGGATGTGGACCGGCCGGTGGCTGTCAGCCGCCCCAGCACCCAGCGGCCTCTGTCCCTGCCGTCTCCTCTGAGGGAGCGCGCCTCACGTCCACCGTGAAATGCAGGACCGTCCCCAGGGCAGGTGGGGAAGTGTGGCCCGTTGCCCACTTTCCTGCCGAGGTCTGAGCTCCTGTTGTTCGTTTCCCGAGTGGGCTCAGTGACGTGGCAGCAGGGAGTTCCTCGACCAAGGAGATGAGAGTGGTGGCAGCTCTCACGCTGGAAGGCCCTGCAGGCGCTCAGACGGTGGCTGCCAGCGTGGCTGCCGAGAGGGAGCCCTGTGGGTGCCCGTGCGTCTGCGGGGTGCGGTGACCCGCAAAGCCAACAGCAGGCCGCTCCGGCAGGGCGGTCCCGCGGGACTCCTCCTGGCCCACCCGGGGTTTGGCGCTCGCTCTCTAATGGCGCATCCAGGGTGTGGTTGCCGTGAGATGTGTGTGATGTGTGTGAGCTGCGTGCACACCGTGGGTACAGACAGGCTCCCGATCCCGCTTTCACTCCACCTGCACTCGGGGCAGCTGCCTTGCTCGGCCTTGGCCTCACCGTTGCAGACAGGCAGTGCTTTCCGCCGCCGCTTCGAGGTGCTGGGAGCCGGGGACAGACCACAGGGCGCACGCGCTGTTATTACAGCTCTGATGGCGTTTGTATTTAATCATCACTGTTGCAATAACAACATCACTTGGCTAATAACACACAAAGCCACTGCAGAAGCACATTCTGGAACGACAGCATCTGGGGGCGAGGCAGCAGCGTCTGATGCGGGGCCTTCACGCAGGTTCCTGGGTCCTGTATTACGTGTTTCTAAAGAATCATCAGGGCGCGGCGTTGCCAGGGCCACGGGCGTGGAGGGCACGGGGTGAGCGGCCGGACTCCAGAGTGATGGGCCGTCTGGATCGCCGGCGTGAGCACGCGGGTGGGGCATCGCCAGCCGTCATGCTGGGTCTGGGCCCGGGGAGTGTGCTTCGTGATGATGTGCCCTTGGGGCCCAGCGCCTCTGTCAGCCGTCCAGTCCCGCAGAGCTGTGCGCGGGCAAGCGTCGCAGGGCGACTGAGGGCTTCCGTTCAGCCCCCCAGGCTGCACAGACCTGCCTGCTCACCGACGGGATCGGTGCGGCTGTGAGCGGACGGCCCAGGGCGTGCTCTGTGTGCTGGTGCCTGTCCGTCAGCAGCCTGTCCCTCGGCCTGGCAGTGACCACAGGGGCCCTACTGGTGAGTGGCAGGGGACGGATGGACGGCCCAGGGCGTGGTGTCAGGGGGGCCGAGGGGCGCTCGGGAGGAGCAGTTCTAGTGGGGCCGCTGGGCGCTGGGCGGCTGGGCGGTTACAGCTCTGCCCGTGCATGGTTCCAGGCCTGACTCATCGGGCTCTCGCCTCCAGGAGCCTTCCCACCCCCTCCTTCCCACCCCCTCCTGGCTTCCCCGGTGGAAGCCAGTGTTGTGGCCTCTCCATCCAGCTCGGCCAGCATGTCGTGGCACTTCTTCGGGCTGTGTTGGGCGCCACTCCCAGGTCTTGCAAGCCGGCACCATCAGGAGAGGCCGTCGGTGCTGGCAGGGACTTGGTTATCACAGCGATGCAGTCGTGACCAGGAGGAGAGAGGCTGTGTGAGAGGTTTCTTCTGGGCTGCGGCCCCCTAGGTGTTCAGGGAGCCCCCGGCTGGCGGCGGGGTCCGGCCTCACATGCCGCCCGGGCTGGCAGGCGGCTGCGATGGATGGAGGGAAGGTGCCACAGTCTGTTCCGAGTCCTGCCTGTCCCTGCTGTCAGTTCTCCCGGGTAAGTGCCTGGGCAGCCAGCGTCCTCTCCTCTCTGCTCTGCCGCAGCCCCGCCCAGGCGGGGGCAGGGCTCGGGACACTGAGCCCTGGAGGGGAGGGGGCGGCATCCCAGAAGCCCCACGGGCAGCGTCAGTGCCTTCATTCTCGTCCGTCTGGACCCGAGGACGCGGGTTCCCTGCCCGTGAGGGAGGTGGTTGAAGACACGCTGTGAGTGGAATAAGCAGTGTCTTCACGTGTTTGGGGCATAAATTAGCAAAATGCTTCCGAATGTCACAGCTGACTGGAATGGAAACGCCTGGCCCGGGGAGGTCGAGGGGCCCTGCCCGGGTCCAGGGAGCTTTGGGACCAGTGCTGGCAGCGACGGGGTTACCCCGGAGGATTTTATTAAACCACAAAACCCTATTTATAGCCCGTGTCAGGAGCAATTAAACTGACTGATGATTAAGAAAGTTTAATAGTTGACTAATAAGATGCGGTCTGACAGCCATTTCTCCTCATCGGGAAGCACGTTTATGCGTTAATAACAGTGAAGGCTGGGCCGAGGGCCCTGCTATGGGTGATTGCGCGCTGCAACGCGGCTCTGTCTAGCGTTGCGCCGTGTGTTCCTTATGAAAAATTAAAATGCCAATTATGACTTTTTGATTTATTATCGAAGTGGCTTGTTAATGTTGACTTACTGCAAGCAGGGCTAATTAGCACCTATCGATGTATCTGATTAAAGTACCCCGAGTGGGGTAGCGAAAGAAAGGTCAGGCAGCATGAGTTACTTCCCAGCCGCTCCGACGGCTCCCGTGTCCGCGAGGAGGCGGCCCCTCACTGACGGGCGGGGTGTGTGCTGGGCGCCCTGCCCGCAGCAGCCCCTGCCCCCTGCCCCGGGGCGCTGGGCGGCGGCAGTTGTCCTCTTTCAGCGCCGTTTCTTCTCTCTGTGAAGAGCAAATGGATGGTTAAAACCTTCTTTTTGGAAATAAGCAGAGATGTTACAAAGTGGGGAACACGAGTGAATAATAAACTTAAAAAGAAAACCCCAGCTAGTTCACTAGTAATGGAAATGCAAATTGAGCCAATATGCAGTTTTGTTTTTATCTGTCAAATTAGCAAAGGTGAAAAAGGACGACCCTCCGTGCCTGCCAGGTGAGGAGATTGGCCCCCGCAATCCGGGCACAGCCTCCTGGGAGGGGTTGCGCTGCCTGGGAGGCCGGTGCCTTCTCCGTGCTCCTGGGGCAGGCGGCCCTCAGAGGTGGCTCTGGGGAGCTTCCCCAATGTGGGGCGCTGGCTTCCAGGCAGCCGGGAGCGTGACTCCGTCACATACCTCCCAGGGGTGACAGTGAGCGGGGCGTGAATAAAAGCAGCAGGACCTGTCGCCTACACTCGGTGCTGCTCATCAAAGTGTCTGTGGCCCGGCCGGAGGCTCGATAGCTGAGTGTGACCTAATGAACCAGGAGGTCACGGTTCGATTCCTGGTCAGGGCGCAAGCCCAGGTTTCAGGCTCGATCCCCAGTGTGGGGCGTGCAGGAGGCAGCTGATCCATGATTCTCTCTCATCATTGGTGTTTCTATCTCTCCCTCTCCCTTCCTCTCTGACATCAATAAGAAAAAAAAAGTCTGTGTGTGTGCATGAATGTCACCCACTGAATTCTCACCCCCCCCCAGCTCAGTGCTGGAGTCCCCCCTGCGCCTCAGAATGTGACTGTATTTGGGTGATTACAGGGGTGACTGAGGCACTGAGGTCACGAGGGTGGGCCCTGGTCCAGTGTGACTGTTGTCCACATAAGAGGAGGTCAGGACAGACTCCCATGGCTTTTGTGAAATCCCTGGGAAAGGCATGCTTCACGCTGTGTCCACGCAGGACCCGGGGCCTGGCTTGCACTTTGCAGCCCACACAGTAGGACCACACACCCCGGCGCTCTGAGGGGTGAGGAAGGCACACCCTGCCTGCAGGAGGGAGCGGCGGGCGCGCTGACGGTGGGTGCTGCGAGGGGTCCCCGTCTTGGTGCTGGATGGCGCTCTCGCAGAAGGCGGTGCAGACACACAGCCTTCCGGGCCGGGTGACAGCGTGACTGCGGGCGGCGGCCGGCCGCTTCAGCTCTGTGTCCCAGGGTCTGCGAGCCTGCAGGGGCCCAGGCGCCCACGTTGCCACCCACGGGTCGGGGGCCCTGACGGGAAAGGCCAGGGCCTCCCACTCCCCTCCCTCCGCCTTCCCTTCGGCTGGCGCACCCGAGCTCCTTTGACACTGTCTGCTCAGGTCCCAGGGGACCAGACCCCACCCGCCCCGCCCGCCTCCGCTCTTGAGCGAGCCCGCAGCCTCTTGCTCCCGCACGTTCCTCCTCTGGCGTGTTCAGTGTGTCACGGTTTCTCTGCACCTTTGAGCACCCACCCGGCTTGGGCTTGTCCGAGCCCCTCATCCTGGTGGCCTGTGGGCCCCCCCCCCCCCAAACCCCGGGCCTCTGAAGGCACCACTGGGTCCACAGGCTTCTTGGGAATGTTTCTTCCCAGCCGCCCAGCCGCCCTCAGAGCCGGCTCCCCAGGGGAGGAGGGTGTCGGGCGGGAGCTGTCTGTGCTCACGCGTGGCCATGGCCGCTGAGACCCGGCCGAGGGCAGGACCCCAGCTGCGTTCCCGGCTGAGCGGGCTTCTTCCCGCCGCCCCCGCAAGGCCTGCGCGGCTTCCCTCGGGCAGGGCGTGGCCCGCGCTCCCAAGTGCCCCTGTGAGGCGCAGGGCAGGGCCCAGGCCCACACATCTGCTTGGTCTGCCATCTTTTTGAATCTTGCTTTAGGGACCCTCCAGCTGGCCTGAAGTGTGCAGTCCCGGGCCCTGTCACCCTGGGCTCTGGGGACGCCGGGCCCGCTCGGGCTGAGCCTCCCCCGCGGCACGTGGACGAGAGCACGTCCCACGGGAGTGTCTGGAGATTGCGTCCTTCCGTGCAGCCGAGTCCTGTGGACTCCGTGTGGGCACTGCCATCAGCAGAGCAGGCCAGACTCGACCTGTCGCCCAGGCTCAGCAGGGCTGCCGCACGTCCCTCAGCCAGGGGGTCTGGGTTTTGTTCCTTTCGTTCTTCGCAGAACGTCTTGGCAGAGTTCACTGTTTCGGATCCAGTCACTGGCGTACCTCCTTCTTCCTGGGCTGTGCGCTCGCTGACGTAGGCCATTCGTTCACCGGGGCTCCCAGAGGTGTGGGGACGTGGACATGACGGAGGTCACTCCTGTCCTGGAGGAGCCTGGTGGGAGCGGGGGACAGAGCAGACAAGTAGGACGTGGTGGGGAGCCGTGGTGGTGCGGCAGCCGTCTGCCACCCCTGTCCTCGGTGCCCGTGCCCAGAGCCTGACACCTCATGCTGGGGGGGTCTGGTCCTGGCACTGTCTTTCCTGACGTGAGGGCCTCAGTGATGGCGCCCAGTGTGTCTGTGCCTCGGGAGCGGTCGGGGTGTGCGGGCCCTGGCGGGGGCATTGGCCCTTCCTTCCCCGGTTGGACTCCTCACCACCTGCCATGCTTGCAGGCACCAGCTTGGTGAGTGACCCCGATGGGCAGGAGTCCCCGAGGGCTTCCCCTTCCCTCTAGAAGGAGCCCGCTCCAGAGCCTGGCCCAGGCGCCTCGTGGTCCCCGAGACCCCCTCCTGCCTCAGTTGTGCAGACGTCCCGAGCAGCTGCCTGGCTCTGGGCTCCGCAGGTCCTTCCTCCCGTCGCCTGTCCGTCCTGGGTGCTCAGTTCTGTGTCTCCCAAGGCTCAGCTCAAGTGCCCGTCTGTGGCTCCGGCCCCGTGCTCTCCGAGCTACCTGAGCTGTCCCTGTCACACTGTGACGCACACTCTCTACCTGGCTGGGTCTTCTTAAAAAGTAAATTTAAAAAAATCCTCACCTGACCGGGACTCTGACCCACAGCCTCGGTGTGTCCTCACCGGGACTCTGAGCCATAGCCTCGGTGTGTCCTCACCGGGACTGACCCACAGCCTAGCCGTGCCCTCACCGGGACTGACCCACAGCCTCGGTGTGCCCTCACCGGGTCTCTGAGCCACAGCCTCGGTGTGCCCTCACCGGGACTCTGACCCACAGCCTCGGTGTGTCCTCACGGGGACTCTGAGCCATAGCCTCGGTGTGTCCTCACCGGGACTGACCCACAGCCTAGCCGTGCCCTCACCGGGACTGACCCACAGCCTCGGTGTGCCCTCACCGGGTCTCTGAGCCACAGCCTCGGTGTGCCCTCACCGGGACTGACCCACAGCCTCGGTGTGCCCTCACCGGGTCTCTGAGCCACAGCCTCGGTGTGCCCTCACCGGGACTCTGACCCACAGCCTCGGTGTGCCCTGACCGGGAATGGAACTGCCACCTCCTGGCGTAGGGACGACGCTCCCGCCCACTGAACACCTGGCCAGGCCCGGCTGGATCTTGTTTGCAGACATGGCCATGGGAGCACCATCTCCCTGCAGATGCTCCTGCTCAGCAAATAGCAAAGACACAGCCAGTCGATGCAGGTTGAGTGAGTCAGTGGGACCAGGCGGGGCAGGGCCGCTCCTGCCGGACTCCCGGCGGGCCTGCCTCAACCTCCCCTCCCCCTGCCCTGTGTTTTTCTGCACATAAAGTGCTCCATCCGAGTTAACAGTGGCATCAGTATTTCAATAGACGGCATTTCTGTTAACCGACACTCCCGTCACAGCCATGTCAGAACCAAAGATCCAGGCACGAGGGCCACCACAGCTGCAGAAGCTTCCGCTACTCGCTCCAGCCCCGTGACAACCGTGACCTGTGGCGGTGGTTAGTCTGCCACCTGCTGTTGGGCATTATTTACATCAGGATTAAACATTTTGCCGAGAGTCCAATTTCATGACAACGTCAGTTGTTTTGCTGAGCCGGAGTTTTATGAATTTACAGCCTTGGACGATGGCCGCTCTCCCCCAGCAGGACTGTCTCTGCAGACCTGGAGTCCCTGTGATTAAGGGCTCACCGCTCCGTCACGAGCTGCCAGGCGCCCACCTTCAACCCCCCGCGGGGAGCGTGCGGGAGACGCTCGGCTGAGGAGCCCCAGGCGCTCCCGATGCCCCGGGGGCGATGGGCGTGGTCCTCACAGCTGCCTCCCTCCTGCGCCTCCTGCTCTTCCACAGGCGCTGGCCCCACTGGCTCCGAGGGCTGTGCCTGAGGCGTGTCCTGGAAGCCCTCGAGGTCCGGGGCATGGCTTAGCCTGGTGGTCCCGGTCCCGGTCCCAGCTGCCATCCGGCTCACCACAAGGGGACGGCACTGTGCCAGGCCTCGTCCCTGCCAGACCCTGCCAGACCCTGCTCCCAGTGAGGTGCTCCTCCGCGGGCCGCCTGGTCCTGGGCAGCGAGGCCCCTCGAAGGACCCGGCGCTCGGGGACTGCTGTGCCCACAGGTGCTATTACCATGTGACGGGGGGCGGGGGAGGGGGATGGAGGGATTGTTCTTTCATCAGCGAAGTCACACTTTCTAGACTTGTGTCTGCCCAGGGAGCTCAGTGGGCGCTGGCTCATGCTGCCCTGTCTCAGGCGCAGTGAGACCCAGGCAGAGGGTGTGGCTCTGATTTCAGGGGAACGTTGGCACCTAGCTGTGCCCTTCCTGGCCAGTGCCCAGCTGCGGCCTTGCCTGTCGGGGCTACTCAGCAAGGTTCAGATGAGTGGCCCGCAGGAGGCGGCACCCAGAACTCGGAAGCTGCGCTCTGCCCATCGGTAGCAGCTGTGCCCCGCCTGGGCCTCTGCGCTCATCACCACGCCCTCGGTGCTGGCCCGCTGGCTGCCTGCTCCTGTCCCCACCGCCCACTCCTGCCTTTCTGCTTTTTTTAAAAAAAATATATATTTTATTGATTTTTTACAGAGAGGAAGGGAGAGGAATAGAGAGTTAGAAACATCGATGAGAGAGAAACATCGATCAGCTGCCTCCTGCACACTCCCCACCGCGGATGTGCCCGCAACCAAGGTACATGCCCTTGAACAGAATCGAACCCGGGACCCTTGAGTCCACAGGCCGACGCTCTATCCACTGAGCCAAACCGGTTACGGCACCTTTCTGCTTTTTCAAATCGGCGGGCAGGCCTCTGAGTAAATGCCTTCACTGCATCACATCGGAGAGTAGCAAGTGGCCCGTGTGAGAAATGACACCTCCAACAGACCGCCCACATTCCCATGGATAAAATAACGAGCCAGCTACCCATGCGGAGAAATCAGCGTGCTCCCGCCACCTGGGAGCAGCCGCGTCCCTGGGAGCAGCTGAGTCCCGAGGACCTGGCTGTGGGCCCCGCCCCTGTACACCAGGCGGTCGCGTCCTGGACGGCTTTTCTCCGCGTTTACCTTTCATCTCGGGAAGGAAGCATCTGAGAGCCTTGAAGGGCCTTGGAGGAGAGGAGTGGGCGGAAAGGGCCTCTGAAGAGGCTTCTGTGATGGCTGTTGACTCAGCCCTGGAGTTGGGAAGTCACCCAGCTGCTCCCGTGGGTGGGGTGTGGATTAAGTCGCAGGAACTCTTCCCAGCGAGGCCACCCCCTAAGGAGGCCGTTTCTACCATCTGTGACCTGGCTCTGGCCCAGGAAAGGCCTTCTGCTGCTCCTGCTGGGTGGGTGGGGTCTGGTGGGTGGGGAAGGCCCAGGTGCCTCTGGGAGACTCCAGCCCACAGCTGTGATCACGGAGCTCCCACCTCCCACCTCCCACTGAGGCTGCCGCGCGGCCTCCAGGCAGGGCCTTGGCTGCGGGCGGCGGAGCACACAGCCTGGGTCTGAGGGGTGCCCCCCTCTCCCCTCCCCCACCTTCACATCCCCGGGACTCTCTGACACTTAACATTTATGTTTTCAATTTTAAAGTTGTTTTCCTTGCAGAGATGCCTTGCACAATTGCAAAGTAAAACAAAAGCAAATTAAATTAAAAACAGGATACACTATTTTTAGGTTCTTGTGAGTGTCATGCGGATGGCAGCTTCTTTACAAGGGTCTGAAGTCAGTTTGTCCGAACGTCTGACAGCATTTCAGCGAGGCGTCTGTGTTGCGTCTTTTGACTTTAATGGTGTTTCCTCGTTAGGTTTTCCCACTCGAGGGACATCGTGGGTCTCATAGCCTCTCAGACGCCTGCGCGGCTGCCTTCTTGGATCTTTGCTTGTCAATCTGGGGATTTACCTGCCGTGGCTTTGAAACCTCTCACCTTGGAAATGGTTTTAGAGGATTATCACTGAGCGAGTGTGGAATGTCTTAGAATCAGGACTTTGAAGTGTTACCAAGAACTTCCAGACCTCTGTTAATTATAAGTAATTCATGTAGGTTTTCTCTTATTAGAGTATGCATTACTTGAGAAGCAATCATTTAAAACATATTAATTATGCTAATTAATTGGAAAGGATTCAGAATATTAATTATCTGCATCTGATTAGGTATTGAAATTAAGAAGCACTAAGCGATGAGGTGGAAGAGACATGAGTCACCTCCTTAGATCAAGAGAAATGGGCCTGGAGAGGTGACCACAGAGCAGCCTCCTCCGCGCCTGCGTGTCCTTGTCCCGTGTCCCGTGTCCGTGTCCTGTGTCGTGGTCCCCGGCTAACTCCGTGTCTTTCCCATGCCTTGCAGAGGAGGAGGACGTGGACATCGCCGACGTGTCCCGCGTGCCTGCAGACGTGCTGCGCAATGTGGAGGCCGACACGTACTGGTGCATGAGCCGGCTGCTGGACGGCATCCAGGTGAGCCGGGCCTCGGGCGCGCCTACCTCTGTTGGCAAAATGCACAGGCCTCCTCCAGGCCTCACTGCCCCACGTCCGGGTCCGCAGGGAGAGGCCGAAAGTGTGGTGCACAGGGAGGGGCTCGGTGGAGGAAGCTGGGATGACAGGCCTGGGACTGGGGGGGGGTGTGGATGCTGCAGGGCGTCCCTCAGGTACAGCGTGTGCGTCAGCCACTGCAGATGGTGCCCGCAGGGAGAGCAGGACAGCCTGTCACAGACGCCAGTGCTGGTGCAGGGAGCCCGTGGAGAGGTTCATGCTCCAAAGGCCAGCTCCCTAGCGCTCGGGACCCTCTGATACCAGCTGAGACGCTGGAGCCTGGACCAGCCCGGGCCTCATCTTCAGCTCAGCTGGAAGGAGAGGGATCCAGGGGCTCCTCTGGTGCTGGGGAAGGTGCCGCCAGGCGGCCCCCGGGCCCTGACTGGGCCTGTTGGTGCAGCCAGCGTGGTGGGAGCTGCGTGCCTGGCGCCCAGCGTGGGCGGAGAGGGTGGACGAGCCGGCCTGCCCCCGCCTCACGTGTGCCGAGTCCCGCTCGGTGGGGAGCGTCTGGGAGCTGGGACCGGAGCCCCGGTCGATACATTGACCGCCCGTGGAAGCGCTGCACAGGGTATTAAACAGAGAGCACGTGCCAGGTGCCTGCGCGCAGCAGAGGTTCATTAAGAATGAGTCATTGAGCAGCAACTTGAAAATGAAAATGGAAAAAGACTCAATTTACAGCAGCATCGAGAAACGTAAAATCCATGTTCATTCCCCTTAATTACCGAGCAGTCTCCTCGGCGGCCTCTGGCCCCGTGGCCTCTGACCTCTGGCCCGGTCCAGCCGGCTCGGCTCTGGCGGCGGCGCCTGGAGTTGCTGTGCCGTCCATGCGCCTGTCCTCTTGGCCCGAGTCATCTTTCCTGGGTCAGTCCCTGAGGGCCTGGCCGGGTCGTGCTGTCGGAGCACAGTCCGTTTTCACACAAAAAACAGCAGATGCCCCCCCCCCCCCCCCGCCCCGCCCCATCGGCGGTGCTGTTTGCACACCTGACAGCAGTGCGCGGCCCGGCATGGCTCCTCCTGCGGCAGCAGGCCTCACAGACGTGGTTCTGAGACTTCCCCGCCCCCCCCCACCCCGGTTTGAGGTTGGTCAGCGCGTTCTTCAGCCCGTGCTTCCTGCTGAGCAGAGTACTCTGTTGACACGTGGACTCGCATTCCAGTCTCCTGCGTCCTGACGACAGGCCCGCTGCCGCCGCTGCCCAGGCCTCCTGCCCTCTTCCCGGGGCCGTGTTGTGGTCGCTTTGCTGTTGCTGTCACGCAGGTCGGCCTGAAATGTCCTGCACGTGTGGCAGCAGGTGGGAGGTGTTGCCCATCGGGGCTCTTGGAGACTCGGGGCCAGGCTGGAACACCGCGGCTCCAGGGGAAAGCCAGTGTTCAGGATCCGCCACGCTGTTGCGCTGCGCCCAGCGAGCCGATCCTACCCGTCAGGGACGGTGGTGCCTCCCCACGGCCAAGCACCCGAGGCAGTCTCACCCGGCCTCGCCCAGCTGCCCGCCGAGCGCACGCTGTCGTTGGGGAGGGGTGAAGGCTGACTTCCCGGCCCGGCCCCCACCCGAGCCCCAGGCCACATGCACCAGCACCCGGGCTCTTCCGGAACACAGGCCCTTCATGGTTTGGATCCTAAGAGAACCCACCTTCCCTACCTGGGTTTTCAGCAGATTGAGAAACAAAACCGTGGCAGGTGGAGACCAGAGAAGAACTGCTGTTCCTGCTCAGCGAGAAGGTGGAAATGCCGTCTCCTGTGAGAGCCAGGAAACCGGCCAGCTGAGCCCCAGGATCATGCTTCCCCCATCAGAGCCAGCGCGGGCCAGGCAGGCCATCCCCTGGGCAGCAGAGCCTTTGGGGAGCAGTGCCCCCGGGGCACAGCCTTGGGGTGCACAGCCTTCCTGGGGAACGGCCCCCTCAGGTGGAAAGAGGGCTGACCCTCCCAGGTTCAGCAATGCATGAGGTGCCTTTGGGGTGGACATTCTGGGGATGGAGAAGGTGCGGGAGTGGCACCAACTGCGTCCCCCCCATTAGAAGCAGCCCCCACGTTTGGGGGTGTTGCCCCCCAGCTATTTCAGCTCGCTGTGGTGCTCACGAGGCCCCTGGTCAGCCAGGGTCGTGGCCTCCTTGGAGCAGCGAGGAGGGGCCTTCGGCCTCAGGCTGCCTCAGTGCACCCTGCCCTTGAGCGCTCGCCTGGGGCCTCGGGTAGGTGTGCCTCTGAGTACGTCAGGATTGACCATTAAACTGCTCCGCCTCTGCCCGAGGCCACCAGGCCACTCTGTCCTTTACTCCTCCTCCTTGATGTGCCTGCGTCCACCCAGCCCCCAGCCATCCCGCCACCAGGTCCAGTGGCCGCGCATGAGCTTCCAGCACAGCCGCCACCCGTGGTGTCCCTCCCCCTGCTCCCTGCGCTCCAGCGGGAAAGCAAGTCTTCATGGCCAGCCCTGTGCGCTCAGACCAAGCCCAGCTGTGCCTCCTGTTAAAGTGCACGGATACCAGCGCTCACTGTCCTCAGCTTGGGCTCTGTCTCAGCCAGCGGGCCTTCCAGGTCTCCCTGACGCACACACTTCCTCGGCGCCCCGAGTCCTGTCCCTCACCCCAGCCTCTGGCCGCCCTCACTTCTCAGGAGATCAGTGTGCAGCAGTCACCCCCCGGGAGAGCCCGCCCCGCATGCCCAGGATCATGGAGGGCTGTGCAGGGACGGGGCAGAGATGGGGCAGAGAAGGGGCAGAGATGGGGGAGGAGGGCGTTGGAGTCCCGAGTCCTCCCTGGGATCCGCTGGGAGAAATCTCCCAGAAAGCAGTGGCGCCTGAGCCCTGCATTTCCGTTTCTGGAGAAACGGTCCAGTGGTCTCGCAGGCATTCCTGGCTCTGTGGCGGCGCCCGCTCTGGCTCGGAAGCGTGCCTGTGCCTGTGCCTGTGCCCGTGCCAGAGTGGGCGTGGCCATGGGCGTGGCCGTGTTAGACGCAGAGCATGTGCTCATGGGGCCCTCGGCCTCGGACACTGCCGCTGGCCTGCAGGGCAGCCTCTCCGCCCGGACCGAGCCGGTGGCCCTGTGAGTGACACCCGGCCACGCGCTCCCTCGTCCCGCCTCCAGGCTTGGGATCTCCTAGTTCCATGGGCTTGTCCCCTCAGAGCAGCGACCTGCGTGGACAGTCACCACGTGAGATCCAGGTCGCCCCCACTTCCCTCCTGGGCCCTGGATGCCGAGTGGGAAGGGGGCGGCCCCTTGAGCGCTGCACGCACCCCTGCCCGTCACGGGAGGCCAGCAGCCCTCGTGCCCGTGCTGCATGCGGGCCCTGCTGTCGCCCCTGTGGGCAGCAGGCGCCCCATGATCTGCAGCAGGGGTGGGGGCGTCCGGCCTGTGGGCTGAGGAAGGCCCGCACAGTCATGGGCCTGGCCCTGCCAAGGCATTAGAGGCGAGTTAATTAAATGTTTGACCAAAATAGAGGGTAGTTTTAAGTTGATGATTTTGTGTGGCCTGTGAGTGATGCTGTAAGTGCCCAGATGCCCTGGGCAGTGTGAGGCTCAAAGGACCTTTATGTCCAAGATGTAACCTCAACACGCTGACCCTGTTGTGTAGGAAGGAGGCCTCAGCTCAGTTTCTCGTCAGCTTCCTTCCTCTGAAAGCCCTAAAGTCAGCCCCGCCCCTTCCTTGGCCCCGCCCACTGTGAACAAGCCCAGCCACTCGCATCAGGTTGTGGACCCACGCTCGCCAGGCGCCGGGCAGAGGGAGAGCGGCTTCCGGTGGTGCTTGCCCACCAGGCGCTGGCTGGCCGTGCCCCCTTCTGCAGAAGCACCCGGTCTCAGCCTGCAGCCGCGGGGAAGACATGTCTCCCAGCAGGGAGGGTCCACACCTGGCCGAGGGCAACGTCCTGCTCATTGGCTGGCACCTCCGCTCCCTTTGCAGGTCCCAGGGTGAGCGTGGCACTGGGGGTGCTCTCCGGCCCTCCGTCACCACTGGCGCGTGCAGGTCCATTCCCGCAGGCCAGCTGCCGCCTCATTCTGAACATGCTGAGCGCTGGCTGAGGGTGTGGCTGTGGCCAGGGCCGTGGTGTGGGGCAGCCGGGGGGACAGGGTGCCGCTGCCCTCCAGCCGCACTGGGCTCCGGGTGATGGCAGTGCCGGCCTCGGAGTGGGCCTGGCGGGCAGCCCCGTTCTCCCAGGCACAGACGAGGAGGCGGAGCCGAGAGAGGTCGCAGGCTCCCACGCCAGCTCCGTCTGACCTGAGACCCCCCTGGGGCTTAGACTGGTGTTCCTGCCTCCGTCTGTGAGTGTCGTCACCGCGTTCATGGGGAGTGGCCACACGCTCGCTCTCCCCGGGCAGGGACCGTGCTGTTGGCCCTCGGATTGTTGGCGTGACGTGGCACTGCCAGCGCCGGGCCGGTCGCCGTCCGCTTCCAGCAGGCACTTCCTGAAGCGAGCTGCCCCTCAGTGCCCGAGTGTCCTCGTCGGTGTGTCCCCCCCTCTCAGGGACACTGTTCACTGCTCCTGGGATGGTGCTGGCCTCTGAATCAGAGGGCGGACTGGCCCTCGGAATCGCCCTCGCCGGCACTGCCAGGGTGTGTGCGCAGCCTGGCCTGTGGGCACACGTGTCCCCCTGCGCGTCCCCCTGGAAGGCCGC
This sequence comes from Myotis yumanensis, assembly GCF_028538775.1. NCBI lineage: Eukaryota > Metazoa > Chordata > Mammalia > Chiroptera > Vespertilionidae > Myotis > Myotis yumanensis. Next base: position 213,783,351 of record NW_027223754.1, read on the forward strand.
ACGGCTGTGTGTGTGACGTCACTGTTATCTCCCCTCAGGACAACTACACCTTCGCGCAGCCCGGGATCCAGATGAAAGTGAGGATGCTGGAGGAGCTCGTGGGCCGCATCGATGGTGAGCCTCCCGAGGCCTCTGCGGGGGCGGGCAGGGCGGTGGCTGTGGGACCTGGGACTCTGCCCACCTGCAGGGTGGCAGGAGGCTCCTCGCTCAGCCTGGGCCCCACCGGGGCAGCAGCGTGCACCCCCGAGGCCAGCCCTGGGGCAGCAGCGCCCCCTCCTGAGGGGCAGAACCAGGACACAGTCCTGTGAGGGAATCAGTCGGGAGCGCTGAGTGGGCAGCCCTCGCTCTGGAGCCGGGGCTGCCACCGCCTGGCGAGGTGCGCACTCCCGGTGCCCTTGGGCCTCCGTTCCCGCCTGTGCACTCGCTGCTGTCAGGGATGCTGGCCTGATTTCTCCACGGGGTCTAGTTAATTGCCGGGTCTGGAAATAACATCTTCCACATTACGGGGAGATTAAAGTGTGTGCTCGGCCGTCTTAGGTTGTGCTTTCTGTTTAAGTGGGGGCTGCGCAAGGCTGTCCCCTTCACCTTAGAATAACCCCCTCTTGTGCTGACGGTCGTGTGGGAGTGGAGTTTAATGACGTGACGTGGAGAGAGGGTGCTGGCCCACCGAGCGCGCGCTCCTGGTAGTTTGTTGACTTAGTGCACAGAGCGTTGACACAGCGACACAGTGCAGAACCAGGCGGCGACCTGTGACAGCAGCCGGCCAGCGAGGTCCGGAGGAGGGGGTGGTCGTCCATAAAGAGCCCGTGTGAGCGTGGCCACGGCTCCCTGAATGTGCAGAGTGTGTGCTTTGTGCACTGTGGCCGTGGCCGTGGGCCTGCACCCCAGCCCTGCCTCCGTGCTCGTGCACCCCCGCCCTCCCGTGTGGCGCCGTCCCCACAGACAGCCACAGTGCGATCCCCACAGGAGCGGCTCTGGGCTGGGGAGCATTGATGGACGTGGCCCTCCTCCCCATCTCCCTCCCCAGCCGCTATGGCCTGGATGCCTCGTGCTCAGTGAGGGCTCCATGAGGGCTCTAGCCTGGCGGTGTGGGAGGCTCTGTCTCTGCACCTGTGGCCTGTCCTTCCGGGCCCTCAGGACACGGCAGGGCCCGCTCAGCCGCTCTGGGCGCCTGTGCATGGCGGGAGGGCGAGGGCTGGCCCCAGCTCAAGGCAGAAGGCTGCTCCCCTTCAGATGCCCCTCCCCCAGGTGCGTGCTCAGCGCTTATTGCCGCGGAGACTCCTTAACTAAACAAGGAGACTCCAATTGCAGCCATTCCCCTCGACCTGCGGACAAGGCAGCCGTCATCGGCTTTCAAACGGCTCCCCAGTCGTTTTTGCTCCCGGCCGCAGGCGCTGGAGGGCTGTGCGTGGTTTTACTCACTCACCACAGAGTGTCCCTCTCAGGTCAGGGCGGGCGGCCTCGGCGCTGGTCACTCCACGCGGGGAGGGCAGAGGACGGCTGAGCTTTCCCCCAGTGAGCCCTCGCCCTCACCCCCGCCCCCGCTCTCCCTGCATTGGCCCAGGTGGTGCGAAGCCCCCCCCCCCACCCCCCCCCCCCGGGAAGGTCCCGGTGCTCTGACGCCCGGCTCCGCTGTGGGCCTCAGGCTCGCAGGCCTGGGGTGCGGCTCGGTGCCTCAGGACCCACAGCTCACCTGCCCCCTCCCCTCCCCCACAGAGCCCAGTCCCAGCCCCTCCCAGCCACTATGGCCTGGGATGCCTCTTGCTCAGCGGCTGGTCGGGGGGAAGGGACTGGATAGCGGTCACTCTGAGGACAGGCCTCCGGACGGGGTTCATGGGTGAACGGAGCCTCTCTCCCGGGAGCCTGGTGGGGGGCTGTGGGCGTGCTGACCTGGCCCCTCGCAGGACCTGAGCTCCGGCCGCGAAGCTTGGAGGCAGGCGCTGCTGTGTCGGGTGGACGGGCTGGCGGTGACCTGCCCGCTGCCCGGCCCTCACGCCCTGCGGCTCTCAAGGGCCTTAGTCTCCGAGCAGGCCGTGGGCTTGCTCCCTCCACTCCCTCCGCGGGACTCGGCTTCCTTGTCTCTATTGAACGTCAGTGTCTGTGCTCAGACCCCGAATAAAATGCCTGCCTTCCGGCCGAGCAAGTCACTCCCTCAACCAGATGCTCCACAGAGGTTGTGAGGCCCTGTCTGCAGGCTGCGTGCCCCTCCCACCATCGTCGTGGGCTCATGGGGCCACCTCCCTCCTCTTCCTTCCCTCCTCCCTCCCACACCCGCCCATCCATTCACCCTCCTCCTCCTTCCTCCCTCCCACACCCGCCCATCCATTCACCCTCCTCCTCCTTCCTCCTCCCACACCCGCCCATCCATTCACCCTCCTCCTCCTTCCTCCCTCCCACACCCGCCCATCCATTCACCCTCCTCCTCCTTCCTCCTCCCTCCCACACCTGCCCATCCATTCACCCTCCTCCTCCTTCCTCCTCCCACACCCGCCCATCCATTCACCCTCCTCCCTCCCTCCTCCCTCCCACACCCGCCCATCCATTCACCCTCCTCCTCCTTCCTCCTCCCACACCCGCCCATCCATTCACCCTCCTCCCTCCCTCCTCCCTCCCACACCCGCCCATCCATTCACCCTCCTCCCTCCCTCCTCCCTCCCACACCTGCCTGTCCACTCACCCTCCTCCTCCTTCCTCCCTCCCATGTCATCCCTTCCACTCACTCACCTTTATCACCCACCCTGCCTCCACCCAGCCGCCCACCCGTGTGGGAGCCTCCAGCCTCTGGCCCTCTGGGTCCTGGGGAGGAGCTGAAGGGTCTCCTTTCATCTCACCCACACCTGATGGGAGAGGCGTGCGTGTCCCGGCCTCTCAGGTGTCCGGCCACCTGCTCTTCCCGCCTCCACTGCACACAGCCGGCTCCTCCAGCGCCTCCTGGGGGCCCTGCAGGGTTTGAGGGACAGTCGCCTGTGGGTCTGCTGGGACCAGGGCTGGTTGCTGACCGCTCGCCTGGCAGGGGCAGGGCCGGGCTGGGGTGCGGGGACTCAGGCTGTGAGTGCCACTGCAGCCGCTGAGGATGAGCCGCTTGTCCCCAGTGGGAGGTCGTGCGCCAGGGAAATGCGGCTGGTAAACCCGGCTCTCCTCAGAGGCCCAGCCGTCCTCCCCGGGCCCCAAACCTGGAGCCCAGAGGCCCCTGCCCAGGGCCCGAGGCCATGCCCGCTTGGCACTCAGCATCTGGGTCCGGAGCACTTGTGGGTGAGATGGATGTCGTCCTGCAACTGGCGAGCTCACCTCTCCCTCTCAGTCACTCCGCCTCCAGCCTGTCTGGTGGGCCTGCCTCGCGCGGAGAGGGGCCTGTGCCCGTGCTCCGTCTGTGGGCGTCCTGCTGGTGTGAGGTGTGGGCTTCCCCCGGGTCCCTGGTGGTGGTCGGAGCGGGTGGTTCAGAGATGGGTGCAGGCGAGGCTCCTGACAGCGGCCTGTCTGTCCCGCAGAGCAAGTGCACCGGCACCTGGAGCAGCACGAGGTGCGGTACCTGCAGTTCGCCTTCCGCTGGATGAACAACCTGCTGATGAGGGAGGTGCCCCTGCGCTGCACCATCCGCCTGTGGGACACCTACCAGGTGAGCTCTGCGCACGCTCGGCTGCGCGCCGCGGCCTTCGGGCCCATTTCTGAGGCTCTCGTCTGAGTGACGGAAAGCAGGAGCCGTTTCTGAGGTTGTGTCTGTAGCGAGCTTCCCTCCCGGGGGATGGCGGGAACGCTGGTGACTGCGCTGGGTCTGAGCCACGTCTGCCCCGGCGCTCACACTCACGCCATCTGCGCTCCGAGCTGCTTATAATAAAGACTTTAAAAACCTCGTGATGGCCAGTGCAGCGTGCACCCCCTCTCCACCCTCCTGATGGAGTCCATTGCTCAGGAGACGTGTTTTCTGGAACAAACCACCTCTGTTCCCGAGGGTCCCATTGCTTATCTACCTTCCCATCTCGGTGGCGATGATTGCTGAAGCCCAGGCCAGGCTGCGGGTGACTCGCGGACAGCAGGCGCCAATGGGGCGGGGGTTGGGGTGGGGGTGCTGCCTGCAAAGACGGAGCGGGAGCTGCTGTGTGTGGCCCCTGAGTCGCTGGCCCCGCAGCCTGGTGGATGGTATGGAGAGGGGTGGGAGGCTGGGCCTCAGGCTGCTGGAAGGGTCTCAGCTCACCCCTCCCTCTTCACGGAGGCGGCCTCGGTCTGGACGATGGCTCTTCCCGTGGGACCGGCACGCTGGTGCTGGCCGCAGGGCCTCCTCGCCACTTTTTTCCACGAGTCTCCTTCCGCCGCCGGCCCTGTGTGCTTGCACATGGCTTGCCTCCGCGCTGTTTTACCCCGAGGCTGCTCGCTGCGGACATCCTTGCGTCCGGAGATGGCCTCCGACCCGACTTTGGCTGGAGTTTCTGGGTTCTCGGCAGCCGCAGCCTTTCTGGGCACTGGCGTTTGTTGGGACATACGGCCTTTTCTCAGGCCTGAAGCGGAGAACGGCCTGTGCTGCTGGCCAGGCCTTGGGAACAACTTAACCTCCCGTAACCACGGCCGTAACATGGGCCCGGTCCCGCCCTGCCCTCGCGGAACGCCGAGCGCCTGGAGCGCTGTCCATTACGGCCAATTGGGTATGAAGTGCATCGCGCTTGGAGGAGCCAGAGAATGGACTGTGCGCCCAGGCCCCTCACTGCTCGCTGAGACACCTAATAGGCGTTCACATTTACGTGCTGGCCGGGCTTCTTGATGGAGTTAATTTTCCTGAAATTAAATGTTGTCATGAGTTGATTCATTTGTACCATGGACTCCTTCCTGAACGGATGTCCCCTGGTCGTAAACCCTCTCGTATCTTAAAAATCGGGGTATTTTATGTTACAGGCCCTCGGACCATGAAATTGTATTGCGTCTTTGGCAATGAAAGGACATAGTACTCAGTGGATGGGCTCGGCGAGCACTGCCCTGGCCCAGGGTTCTTAGCTGGGCCCCTGCAGGCACCTGGGGGCGTGCCCAGGGTCCTGGATAAGCATCAGATAGATGGATAAGTCCCAGCCCCAGGCGAGGTAGCGGCACGGAAGTGAACGAGGTGCGTCATCACAGCATGAAAATGGCACGAAAGTGCACAAACTGCCAGGAATGGCCCAACAGCAGGGAGGTGGCCCCTGCTCCCCGGGCCGTGCAGTCTCCCTGCTCCTGTCCCAGCTGCTCCCTCCAGTCTCCCTGCTCCTGTCCCAGCTGCTCCCTCCAGTCTCCCTGCTCCTGTCCCAGCTGCTCCCTCCAGTCTCCCTGCTCCTGTCCCAGCTGCTCCCTCCAGTCTCCCTGCTCCTGTCCCAGCTGCTCCTCTGGTCTCCCTGCTCCGGTTCCATGTTCTTCCTCCCTGACTCTCGCTTCTCTTCCCGTCAGCCGTTCCCTGACGTGCTTGGTCTCTTTGTAAACATGCCCCGAGCGTTTCACAGTTTGTGATGCGTTTGTAAATGGGGTTGTGTTCTCAGCTCCTCTTCCACAGTCCGTTGTTAGTGCATGGGAACTGGGTTTGCACATTGACCTTTGCTGGATTTGTTTATCCAAAGGAAAGGACATGATCCGAGAGAGATCGCTACACCACTTGTTCTTAGCATTATTCATAGAGGCCAAGGTGTGGAGGCCCCCTGAGTGTCCGTCAGTGACGACTGGGTGAACACACATGCACACACACGCACACACACGCACACACACGCATACACATGCACACACACTCACACACACGCACACAAGTATCGCTCAGATAAAGAAGGAGGCCTGTGCCTTGGGAGGGAGAGAGAGGAGAAGGGAGGCAGCCTGGCCCCTGGAGAAGGAGGAGGGAAACTGGCTGTGTGTCAGGGGAGTCCGGGAGAGTCCAGAGCAGCTGTGCCATGGGAGGTTCTGGAAGATGGAAAGGCCCGTAGGGTAGCCTCCAGGCACAGGGGGGCTCTTCAGCACTTGAAAAATGTGACGAACTGGTTTTTAAATTTACTTCATCTTAACTCATTGAAACTGAAATTGCCCAGGCCCCACGGCCGGGGTGGGAGGCGCTGAGGAGCCACAGCCTGGAGGAAGAGCTGCCTCCTCTGGGAGCCTGCAGGGTGGCTTCATTCGGCTCAGCTGTTCCCAGCTCCTTCCCGTGGGACCCCGAGGCCTGGCGTCTGATTCAGACACGTCCACTGCCCCGGCCGAGGGCGTCGCAGGCACCGCTCTGCGGGCGGCTGTCAGTCACCGGACAGGAAGCGGGAGCTCGTCGCCTCGGCTTTGATCTGGTCACTCGCTGTCCGTCTGGGGCGCCCCCTCCCGAGGCAGGGCCCCACGCACGAGGCTCCGAGCACCCGGGCACCCCCCACGGGAGGGAGGTGGCACCGGCCACGGGTCTACAGGGCGTTCCCCCCAGTGCTGCCCCGAGCCTCCCTCCTGCGCCCGGGCTGGGTGCTGGCAGGAAGGGATGTGCCTGGATTCTCTGGAAGCGTGGGCGCTGGTCTGCTCGGGCTCTGGCGGCGCCGAGTCTGCCTCTAGCTGGGCACTGCCCACGTGGCTGTGGGCAGGCCGCCTCTAGAGCACGCCGTAGAGTGCTGTTGGGCGTCAGCAAGGCATCTCTCAGGCATGGCTGGCAGGCGGCTCCCGCGGGGGCAGCCAGAGTGTGAGGCCCGCACGCTTGGCTGGCACTGCTGCCCAGCCCGGTGGCCTGGGAGCCCGCATGCCTGGTTGGCGCTGCTGCCCTGCCCGGTGGCCTGGGAGCCCGCGCCGCGTGGCTGTGGGCCAGCACATGGCCCCTCAGCGTCTCGCTCAGGGTCCACAGGCTCCCCAGGGTGGCGGACCCCCAGGAAGGGTGGGTGGGTCCCCGTGTGGGGCGTGGCTCAGCTCTGCCCTCTCTGTGCTGTAGTCTCTGACTCTTTGTTCACAGCCCCTAGGACCTCCCTCAGAGGCTGGGCCCCGCCCCGGCTGGGGGTCCAAGCGGGGCTCCCCTGGCCTGGCCGTGCTCACTCCGTCCCAGGCCCCTCGGGCTGGACTTCCCTTTGGACGTGGGTGGGAGGACTCAGCCCCCTCCCTTACGTGAGGGGATGGACGATGGTCGGCCATGAGGACAGAGGGACAAGATGGCCAGGAAGGGCCTGGCGGAGCCGCCCCAGCTGCCCCGTTCGGCCACTGCTCCGGCAGGAGGGGTGTCTGGGGCCAGCTCACACGACAGGCGACAGAGGAGCCGGTAGGCCTGCTGCCGGAAGGGTGCGGGGCTGTTGTATGGCTGAGTACTTCCCGGTCCCCCAGGCCCGGCCGGCTATCCTGGACAAGGACAGGTTCCACACTGTCAGGGAGCACGGGTGGCTCAGTCACAGCACAGCTGTGGGCGTGGCTCTGTGCTGCCCCGGGGGCGGGAGGGGCGGGGTGTGTCCTCTGCACCCCTGGTTACCCTGGTGCTGAGATAGTGCTCTAATGGTCTTTAAAAAAATATATGTATTTTCATTGATTTCAGAGAAAGGGAGGGAGAGGGAGAGAGAAACATCAATGATGAGAGAGAATCATGGATCGGCTGCCTCCTGCACGCCCTCTACTGGGGATGGAGCCCTGACCAGGAATCAAACCCTGACCTCCTGGTTCATAGGTCAACGCTCAACCACTGAGCCACACCGGCCTGGCAGTGCCCCAGTTGTCTTGACTTGTGTTCCTGGTTACAGAGGCCCCCTTACCAGGCCGAGGGCAAAGAGCACGGGGCAAAGGGCAGGGCAGGCATCCATGATGGCAACTGCCAGGCCTAAGGAGGGATGGGTCACAGTAGGCACTGGGACCCCTTTCTCCACTGCTGCCCCGCCCACCCTGTGCCCCTGCAGCACCCCGTGAGCACAGGGACATTGAACTGAAATAGCGCCCTCACCTGTCTCTTCCACCTAGAATGCCCTGCGGGGTGGGAGGGCCGTCATCTGCTCCCCCCCCCGTGGGGGGCCCCTGTGCCCTGGTGAGCGAGCCTGGGATTTACAGACTCCTCGGAGGTAGGACCTCATTCCCTTCCTTCATGAGCTGGGAGAGCTGAGAGAGGAAGTTAACCTGAGAGTCGCCCGTGTGTCCCCAGCGTCAAGGTTTGCATCCAATTTCCCAAGACCTTTAGTCAATGACCAGGGAAGCGCCTGTGCCCGTTCGCAGGGCCGAGTGAGCGCAGAGCTGCCGGGGCTGCTCCTCCCGCGGGGTCCGGGCTGCAGAGATGAGGACAGCGCCTGGGCAGCCTCGGGCTCCCCTCCAGGGTCAGCATTGAGGTTTCCAAACACCAGCCTCCCAGCGCCCTGGCCGGCCTCTGGGCCCCTCATTGTGGAACAGACGAGCGTGGAGGGAGCCGGGCGTAGTCAGGCGATGGTTTCTCTCGGAGCGGTTTTCAGATGTGAGTTTCTGCCCTGCGGTGGACGGGTGTGCCCAGTGCCAGGACCTGTCTGCTTCCAGGCAGAGCGCAGTCCCGGGCGGCACAGGCAGGTGCCTGGTGCCATCAGGAGCCCTTCCAGAGGCAGCCGCAGCTCCACTGAGGAGGATCTAAATGTGCATAAGTCCGTGTTGTTAAAAGCATCGCAGGCTCATATTTCCTGAGCAGTCAGAGCTGGGAACGCATATGCAAATGCAGCTAATCAGCCTGTTCTAGCCTTTCAGTGCTTGGGCTGAGGGCTTTGTGGTGGGGCTTCCCTCTGGGGGACGCTGGGGCCCAGCCCTCCCCCCAGCCACGTGACCTCAGAGCAAGGGATGAGTTTCTTTGTTCTATTGGAGCGTCTCTGCCTTTCATGTATAGACCCCAATGCCAACTGTCAGTCATTTGCTGGAGGCCGGGCTCGCACCGACTCCCCCGGATGCACGGGGTGGCCCTGGGCGAGTGCGTGGGCCTGGCTGGGCCTCAGGTCCTCTGCTGCTGTGGGCTGTGCTGTGCCCAGTGCCCACCCCCAGGTGTGTGGCCTTGCTGTGAGTCTGACCCTCACTGCCCAGTGACAACGGAGTGCTCATCGCGGCGCCTGCACCGGGGCTGGCGCGGCCCTGGGGTGTCTCTCTCACTGGGGTCTGCCTCTGTCCCCGGCATCCTGGGAGTCCGGCTGCAGAGGCCTCTTCCCTGTGCCCCACCTGGAGCTGGCCCTGGGCGGGGCTGGCCCGGAGTCCTGCAGCGTCCTTGCCTGCAGCCCCGACATGCCTGCCGCCCTGACATGCCTGTGACCCTGACATGCCTGTGACCCTGAAATGCCTGCTGCCCTCACATGCCTGCTGCCCTGACATGCCTGTGACCCTGACATGCCTGTGACCTTGACATGCCTGTGACCTTGACATGCCTGCTGCCCTCACATGCCTGCTGCCCTCACATGCCTGCCGCCCTGACATGCCTGTGACCCTGACATGCCTGTGACCTTGACATGCCTGCTGCCCTGACATGCCTGCCGCCCTGACATGCCTGTGACCCTGACATGCCTGTGACCTTGACATGCCTGCTGCCCTCACATGCCTGTGACCCCCACATGCCTGTGACCCTCACATGCCTGCTGCCCTCACATGCCTGTGACCCTCACATGCCTGCTGCCCTCACATGCCTGTGACCCTCACATGCCTGCTGCCCTCACATGCCTGTGACCCTCACATGCCTGCTGCCCTCACATGCCTGTGACCCTGACATGCCTGCTGCCCTCACATGCCTGTGACCCTCACATACCTGTGACCCTGACATGCCTGCTGCCCTCACATGCCTGTGACCCTCACATGCCTGCTGCCCTCACATGCCTGTGACCCTGACATGCCTGCTGCCCTCACATGCCTGTGACCCCCACATGCCTGTGACCCTCACATGCCTGCTGCCCCCACATGCCTGTGACCCTGAAATGCCTGCTGCCCTCACATGCCTGCCGCCCTGACATGCCTGCTGCCGTCACATGCCTGACGCCCCGACATGCTCCTGGGAGGCGTGGGGACAGGTAGCACAGCCAGGCGGGTCCTGGAGCCCCAGGAGTGAGAGAGACCTTGTCCCCCGACAGCGAGATGCCAGGAACACGCTCCTGCTGATGGAGCCTCACAAGAGCAGGCGAGCGCCCGGAGGGCTTTCACGGGCCCGCCCCGCGGGGCTTGGAGATGCGTCGTGCACTCGAATCTCCCCGTCAGGAAGCTGCGCTCCTAGGGGACGGGTTGTGTTTTCTTAAGTGAGTGCGTTCTCTATTTCAAATTAAGGTTATTTTTGAGTCTGGTTTCAGCCGCTCACTAACGTTAGTGAAAATTTAAAGTGTTCCGACCCCGTCATCAAAGTTGTGCCCGTTCGCGTGTGGCGCCCACTCGGTTGCTGGCCCTTCTCCCGAGCAGGCTCCTCCCCAGCTGGGCCCTGCGGGGAGGCGGGGCCGGGATACACGCTGTCCAGGTCCCTCCCTTCCTGCGCTGTGGCTCTCGGGGGACCGGGCAGGTCTCAGGGAGAGGCGATGGCAGGGCTCGGATGGCTGTGGGGTGGGGGCCCAGCTGTGCCGTGAGGACTGGGAGGTGGGTCTCTCCCTGGATGTGCTAAGGAGGGAGGCGAGCGCTCTGCCCGGAGCCCCTCTGGGAGCTGCCTCTGTCTCCTGGTGCCAGGAGCAGCCGCTGTGCTCTGCCCGGCCTCAGTGACGGTCTTGGGTCTCAGGTGGAGACTTGGGACTCCTCTGCCTGAATCCTTCTCGCAGACCCTTGCCGGACGCGTGGCTGCCATGGCCGTGGCCGTGGGTGGGGGGTGGGGGGTGGTGGTTTGGGGGTGGGAGGAATCTGGGGAAATACTGAGCCTATTTTGGACCCACGGACTTGGTGGACCTTGGACACATCCTGGGGACCATGCCCTGTGGACACAGCGTTCGGGAAAAGTGGCCACACCGCACTGGGCGGCGCCCCACACAGAAGCTGCCTGAAGCAGCCGGTGGAAGGAAGGCGTTTGCTGAGCACAGTTAGGGGAGGGCTGGCCTCCGAAGGTGGTCACTGACCCCCGCGCTTCGGGGACCGAGCCCCTGGCAGTAGATAAGCCCAGGCCGGCACACAAAGCACATGGTCACTGCTCAGAGCAGAGAGCACCTGACCCCTAACAGCCCAGGTCCCCGCTCGGCGCAGGCGCTGTGCTCTGGCGGGTAGGCTGTGCCGCCCTCAGAGGGCCTGCCCGCCTGGGCCCTCCGCCTGCCTTTCCTGCCTGCTGTTCCCGCTCGCCATTCCCCTCTGCCATTCCGCCTGCTGGCGGCCCACCGTTCTGCCCGTTCCCGCCCGCTGCGAGGCCGCTGCCTGGAGAGGCGATGGCAGAGCTCCTCTGCCCTTTGGAATGGGCAGCGCTGTTAGTGCAGCGGGGCCCCTACAGCCCTCGGTGGGCGGCCTCACCGGTGCCGCCCTCATAGAGAGCTCTCCCCCTCACTGGTGTGGCTCAGTGGACAGAGCATCGGCCTGCAGACTGAAGGGTCCCGGGTTCGATTCCCGGTCAGGGCACATGCCCGGGTCGAGGGTTCAGTCCCCAGTGTGGGGTGTGCAGGAGGCAGCTGACCCATGATTCTCTCTCATCATTGATGTTTCTATCTCTTTCGCCCCCTCCCTTCCTCTTTGAATCAATAAAAATATATTTTAAAAAACTCTTCTGACCGCGTGCCTCACCCTGGCCCCCGTGTTCTTCTGGGACGTTAGGGCCTGGGTTCCAGGGCCAGCTCCTCTAGGCCGTGTTTAGTCTGATGAGTCCTGCCTCCCTCTGTCCATCCTGGTGATGAGGGCGGCCCTCGGGGGCGGGGCCAGGGCGAGTAGGGGCAGAGGTGGACACTGACATTCGAAAGGGTAGACAGGTCTTTCCACCCTCCTGATCGGCTGGGTGCGCTCAGCACAGCGCCCTGGGGACAGGCGCTCGGGGGACGCACAGGCGCGCAGGGGACACACAGGTGCAGGGCTGCCGCAGAATGGCCTGGTCACCTGCCTTGAGCCCAGGACGGGGGAGGTTTGTCTGCATCCTCAGGGGTCAGAGCCGCTGGGGCCGGAGCTCCGGGACGGACCACAGCCCTGCAGTTAATAAACCCAGAGAAGCGGATTGAGGCCACATCCCCAGCTGTGCTTTGCTCAGCACTGACCAGCCGAGTGGCCCCACCGAGGCCCCACTGGGTCTGCTTGCCAGCCTCCCGGCGCACCCCTCACCTGTCCACGCTGCGCTGAGCCCCTGCTGGGACGTGGGCCAGCCTGCGCCCCAGGCTGGCATGGAGACAGAGAGGGCTGCCCCTGCCTCAGAGGCAGTGAGGATGCCCAGGGCAGCCAGAGGCTGTTCGGGCAGGAACAGGGGAGGGTGGTGCACTCCCAGGGCACAGGCTGTTTCCTCAGCCCGCCAGCAGTGGGACCTTGTGGGCAGAAGTTGGGGTGCCCATGGGGTGCAAGGCTGCCTGCTCCCACGGGACACCTGCTGTGGGCCCCACTGGTGGTGGGCTCGGGTGACCCCGGGTTAGGTGGCCCTCTGCGTGGCCCGTGTCGGGGAGACGGCCTGGCACCCTCGTGCCCTCCGCTGGCATCACTGGGGAGGAGCGGACCTGCCTCACCCTGAGTCCGCCCAGGAGGCGCTTCTCCCTCCCTGGTCCCACCACAGTGACGGGGCGCCAGCTGCAGGGGGCGGGCTTTCTGGGCGGACCTCTGTCCGCACCCTCCGCCCTGCGAGGGGCCGCCTTCCGTGGGCGGGAGTGGTCCCGGACCCTGTCCTGGCGGGGACAGGCGCAGTGCGGAAAGGCGCGGGGTGCCCTCTGCCTGGGCACAGGTGCCCATGGCTGCTCTGTCGTGCACTTGTGACGGGAAGGGCGGGAGCGGAAGCTGTCCGTGGAGACGGATAGGACCGCGTCCTCTTTCATGAGCAAACCATGTCACCCGGGCCCTCCGCAGAGCCATTGTGTGGGATGAAAGGAGACGTGCGGGTGAGGCCAGGGCTCCGTGCGGGGAGCAAGGCCGCAGCCTCGCCTCGGACCCTAATTAATTCTCCGTCAGCCAGTTCCCGGGAGCGAACTGGAGAAGCAATTAAAATGATGCAGGAGGCAGGGAGTTAGAAATTCAGAAGGTGAAGGGAGAATTAGTTCAGTCCGCAATTAGACATGTTATTTGTGACTGCGCGTGGTGTGAGCAGGCTTCCTGCGGCAGCGGCGGCCTATCTTTAGCCCTGGATCGCTCATAAATACCACTCTGGGCTGTTGTTCAGCTCAAAAAGGCCCATACATTTTTTTAATGTTATTAAGTGGCTAATTACTTTGTACGTTGTTAAAATAGCTCCTATTGCGAAATCTCGTGATACAACAGAAGTTGCAAAAGCAAGTTTTTAAAGGTGCTCATGGGGCTCAGTTCCCTGGCGAGTCCAGGGTGAGAGCACCCCGAGTCCCAGCCGTGACCCCAGGTCGCGGTCACTGCTGTGCAGATGTGACACGAGACGAGCCTGAGCCCAGCCCACGGGCCACGCTGCTGGCCGAGGCGGAGGGCGTTCCGAGCGCGGGCTGCGTGCGGTCCCAGTGCCCACAAGCAGGCGACAGCAGAGTTCCTGTCCCTGAGGCGTGCCCAGGGCAGGGTGCAGCCTGTCAGGCACCCGCGTCGGATCCCGGGCCCGGCCCCTGGCGAGCACGGCTCCCCGGCCGTCTCCTGTGGCGCCGTTGTGGTGAATTACACACCGGAGACCGCTCGGCCATCCCGCCCCTGGGCGTCTTGGGGGCGTTGGTTGAGGTGAGATTTGAACGCCGTTCTCGGGGCTTGTGTTTAACGGTGACTCCACACTCGTTCCGGAAGGCAGGCTCCTGAGCGCGGGAGAGGAGGGCGAAGCCCCGCGGCCGAGGGTGGAGGGAGGTCTGGGAGGGGAACAACAGTAAGCACCCGCTTTTCCTCGTTTGAATGCTGAGCCCGGGGTCAGTGTGCATAGACCTCGTCTCCGCGTGCGAAGGGCGCATGCTGGGCTGTGGGAGTGCCCGTGGCCTGGCTGGGCGCAGCCACCCTCCGAGAGCAGCTGCTGCGCTGGCCTCCTGCTGGGAGGTCCCTGGGCCCTGGGGTGTTGAGGGTGTTATTGTCTAAAAGTTGGCATTTCAAGGTGGGCACGTATGTGCTGGATCCAGAGGCTCCGAGTGGACACACAGGGCACATGGGGAGGCCGCCCAGCTCCCCTGGGATCGGGGGACGTGACCGGGCCCAGCCCAGTCACTCACTGGCCCCGCGGTTCTGCGAAGTGAGGCACCGGGTGCGGCAGAGTGGTGTCCGCTGGGTCTCTGCACCCAGCACGTGCCGGACCCCGTTAGTGCCCGCCGTGCCTCAGCGCCTGTGCCACACTCCCGGCCACGTGGGGCAGGAAGGCAGGGGGACTGCCCGCTCCCTCAGGCCACACCCTGCCCAGCGCCCGCTGCCTGGCTCCACACAGGGCTGCATGGTAGGTGGAGGGGCCTGGCACCCCGATCTGAGCAACCCAGCTCGGGAGCACCCGCCAGAGCTGGGTCAGAGGGCAGTGCGGCCTGTCCTCGGCCGTTGTGGCGGTGCATCTCGCGGGGCCGGTCCCCATGCTTTAGCGTGAAGGGCGACGGCTCCAGGCCAGAGAGAAGGCTTGATTCTGGGGCATATTTGAATGTAGATCCGAAAGTTCTAATTTATTAAAGGCTTTCTTTTGGGGCTGGTCTATGCCATAGATTTTCTCTCCCTCTCAATTCTCTCTTAAAATTTAATGCTGCCATAAAAATGATGGATAAGAAATTATTCCAGGAAAAGTGATGCTGAAAGGCTCCCTCCCTGTGAGGCAGAAGCGCAGACTTGTGAGGGAGTAGCTGGGGCCCGGGGCCTCCGGGAAGAAGGAGCCGTGTGCGCTGCGGAAACCGCGTCGCCCGCGTCGCGTGACGCTCTTCTGGGCTGTGGCAGCACCATGTCTGCCTTGTGCTGCCGGCGCCTTTACTCACAGCCACGTCCTGTCACGTGCCTCTCTGGAGCTCACTGTGCAGCCCCCTCACTAAGGACCCCGCAATCACAGCAAAGGAGTCGAGGGGGTGGGCGAATCCCAACACTGAGGCCAGAGAGGTCCCGTGGGACAGGCAGCCTCGCCCCCTCCCAGCACATCTCCCACAGTGTCTGCCCGTGTGGTTCGGATCCGTGTGAGGCTGCCGTCCGCACCACCGAGGGCCGATGAGGGGGAAACATGATGGAGACCGAGACCTCAGCACGCGTGCCTGCAGCGGTCTGAGGCCAGGCGCGCGGGGCCAGCGGCGCTCTGTTCCCGGTAGAACTGGGACATCGTTCCAGGTCGGCTGGTAGGAACCACAGAACTAAAGAAATCTGTCAGATCTGACAGCCCGACTGCCTTCTCTTCTCCAGAGCAGCAGAGGTGCTGGGGCTGCTACCACGGACACCGTCCTCGTCCCCGCACAGTAGGGGTCAGGCCTGGTGGCTTCAGGAGGCCTCGTAGCGCCAGGAGGTGGCCCGGGGGCTTGCTCGCAGGGTCTCATTTGCTTTCCTGCGACGTGAGTCCCACACCTGTGAGGAGAGTTGGGGGAAGGGCTGGCGGTATCCATGGGCTCCGTTGGACACGTCACCATGACAACCCAGGAGGTGCTGGGAGCTGCATCTTGTTCGTCCTGCCTCAGCGCTTCCCAGCAACTCCACGCCGTTTCTCTGCGGACACGTGGGCCGTTGGTGAAGCGCGCCTGTCACTCCGAGGCCACACCCACGCGAGCCAGTGGCTCACTTCCGTGTGGATTTGGGGAAAAGGCGCACAGCTGTCTCCTGCCCATTCTTCGCACATGGAGTGGGCGCTCCTCGAGGTTCGGCACCAGCTCCCCAGGACGAGGCAGGGCCCTGTGTGCGGTGCCGCCAGTTGTGTGGCCCTGTGCCAGGCAGCTGGCCCACCCCGTCCTGCCGGACCGCCCTCGGGCACCTCTGCTGCCCATCAGATAGAGCCGGGGCCTCCGCTGGCTGTCGGGGTCTCTGCCCTCCGGGCCAGGCCCGCAGGAGGGACAGGAGGAATGTGCCTGGCCCCAGCCGTGCAGCACTCCCGTGGACAAGGGACAGGGCTGCGTAATCCGGGACAGTTCACATGGAAAGACGGGAAGGGCTGTCCCCGTCACCAAACACCAACCAGCACAAACATAACTGGAGGATTAATTTCCGTCCCAGTAATTGATAAAACGAATCGACCAAAATCCAGTAAGGATATAGGAGATGCAAGAACATCAAGCAGCTCGCTGGGTCTCACGACAATCCGATAGCTGGAGATGCCCAGCACGAATGAGCCTTCCACTCACATGGTGCCCAGGAACCAGGGCGGTGAGTGTGAGACGCACACAGTGCCAGGAACCAGGGCGGTGAGTATGAGATGCACACGGCGCCCAGGAACCAGGGCGGTGAGTGTGAGACGCACACGGATCCAGGAACAGGGCGGCGAGTGTGCGATGTGGAAGATGGAATCGCACGGCGTTCTCCTCTAACCTAATGGGATTAAGCTAGAAATCAACAAGAGGAGGTCTAGAAAGCCCCCACGTTTTGAAAATGAAGCAGCAGCTTCTAAAGAACCGAAGCAAAGAAGTCAAAGGGAAATCAGATAAAGTTTTGAATTGAATGACTAATAAGTAACGTCAGAATTGGTGGGATGCAGCCAAAGCAGTGCTCTGAGAGCTGACGTCTTCCCGTAAATGCAACATCAGAAAAGAAGAAAGACTTAAAATCAACAGTTTTGCTTTCCAGCTTTAGAAGGCAGATAGAAGAGGAGAGTGATCCCCGAGGAAGCAGAGGAAGGACACGAGAATGAAAAGGGCACAATCAGTGAAACGAAACCATCGATGGAGTAGGACATGGGGACGTTCTTTGAAGGATACAGATGACCCCGCTTTGCACAGAAGACACAGCCTCAGAAGTGCCGCCGTCCAGTGCCCCCACGTCGGCATCGCGTCGCTGTGACGCCGTCCAGTGCCCCCACATCCACACGCTGTGGCTCTTTAAATGAGCATTAGTGAGATTTAAGAGTGGAGACATTCAGTTCCGTGGTCCCACCAGCTGCATTTCACACTCAGGCCCCACGTGGCTGGAGGCCCCTTGGACACGCTCCCCTGGACACATGTACCCAGTGGGTTCTCCCAGCACCGCTGCTCCGAGCGTGATGCCCGCGCCGCAGCACCAGGGGACGTGTTAGACATTCAGGTTCCAGCGCCCCATGCAGATGACCTGCGGAGTCAGAGACGCTGGGCGGGTGGGCCTTGGGGTTGTAGGGCACACAGCGGGGACCAGTGCTCGGTGGTTGTGGGGCACATGGCATCGGGGACCAGTGCTCGGTGGTTGTGGGGCGCATGGCATCGGGGACCAGTGCTCGGTGGTTGTGGGGCGCACGGCATTGGGGACCAGTGTTCGGTGGTTGTGGGGCGCATGGCACCGGGGACCAGTGCTCAGTGGTTGTGGGGCACACGGTATCGGGGACCAGTGCTCAGTGTTTGTGGGGCACACGGTATCAGGGACCAGTGCTCGGTGGTTGTGGGGCGCACGGCACCGGGGACCAGTGTTCGGTGGTTGTGGGGCGCACGGCACCGGGGACCAGTGCTCAGTGGTTGTGGGGCACACGGTATCGGGGACCAGTGCTCGGTGGTTGTGGGGCGCACGGCACCGGGGACCAGTGCTCGGTGTTTGTGGGGCGCACGGTACCGGGGACCAGTGCTCGGTGGTTGTGGGGCACACGGCACCGGGGACCAGTGCTCGGTGGTTGTGGGGCACGCGGTATCGGGGACCAGTGCTCGGTGGTTGTGGGGCACACGGCACCGGGGACCAGTGCTCGGTGGTTGTGGGGCACGCGGTATCGGGGACCACTGCCTGGGAGAGACTCGGGGGTGTGTGGGGCTGTGCTGCTTTTGCTTCTGCTGCCAACCGGTCACTGGAGGCGAGGCGGGCAGGCCAGGCGGCGCCTCTGTGTGGTGTTGCTCATCCCTGAGCTGCCCCCAAACCTGCCCAGGAGGGCGCGGCCTCGCAGGCTGGGTCCCAGGGAAGGTGGGTGGAGGGCGGGGGCCAGTGTGCCTCAGCAGGGGCCTCGACCTGGAGAAGGTGCTGAGAGGGTCAGAGCCTAGGATGGGGTGCACTCCGGCCACCGCGCACAGCGGTCCCTGCAGGCAGACCGTCTCTGCAGACTCGGAAGGAGCGTGCCGCTTCGTCTTCCGTGCACAGAGCGTGCTGGTGACCACCCAGCGCCTGGTGTGACGGTGCTGGCCTGTGTCCTCCATCGAAGGACGTTTAAGTTGCTTCTGAGTTTTTTGACTTTGCAAACAGCGCTCCAGGGAACACGCTCGTGTGCGTCACTAGGAGTAGGAGACGGTGTGCGCTCGGTGTGGGCGCAGCCACAGGGCTGGGCGCTCTGAGTGAGGGTCAGCCTGAGGGCCAGCTGAGCCCGGAGAGCTGGGGAGGGCGAGGAGTGAGGAGACTCCCATCGGCTTCAGCCCCTGCGGCTCGGGGAGAGCGAGGCCCTGGCGTGGGGCAGGCCCGGCCCCGCTGCTGTGTCCCCTTCCGCTCCGCTGGCGGTGGCTCCTGTGGCTGCCGTCCCCCCTGTGCCCGGGCTCCCACCACGGCCCGGCCTGCTGTTAGGCGGCTGTGGCTGTGCAGGAGACACAGGCAGCCGGTGCTTCAGGGGAAAACGTGTTTATTTTGATGCGAGGAGAGGGGGGGATTCTGGCGCTTGGGGGCAGCGGCCGGTGCCACCCACCAGCTGTGGTCCCCCGGAGCCCCCTCCCCCTAACCTCTCGCCTTCTCTCTTGCAGTCGGAGCCCGAGGGCTTCTCTCACTTCCACCTGTACGTGTGCGCGGCGTTCCTCGTGAGGTGGAGGAAGGAGATACTGGAAGAAAGAGATTTCCAAGTAAGTCAGCCTGTCGGACTCCATGGGGTGTATTCTCTCTCGGGCGGCGGCTGGGGGCTGAGCCGGGGTGCCTGCTGCCTGGAGCCCTCAGGGGAGGCCGCAGGCCCGGCCCCGCAGCTGGTGGGTGTGGCTGTTTCTCAGGCTCCCAGGGAAGCCTCCGGGCTGGGCTGGCGTGTGTCCTCAGCAGTGAGGCAGCTGGGCTGACATGGGCGGGACGGGGCCAGGCCTGGGGCGGGCCCCTGGGCAGCTGTGTGACTCGGGCACCTGGCTCGGCCCCTCTGACCTGCTTCCTCACCCACGTGGTGGGAGAGCCACGTTCACACCCATCATCAGAGGCTCTGAGCCCCGTGTGCGCCGAGGCCCCAGCCCTGTGCCTGTGTGTGCCGGCCCGATGCGTGCGGTTTGGCCCCTGCTTCCCGAGGTGTCCTCTCGCCCGGTGCCTGGGAGGGCGGGGCAGCCTGCGGGGCGGTGACCGTGGGGGCCAGGCCCAGCCTCTGCGCCTCCTCGAGCCCCTTGCCTTTCTCGTGGTGGCCAGGCTGGGCGCTGGGCCCTGGGTCACGGTGCGGAGGTCGGGCAGCTCCTGGGTGTTGTGGCGCCTCGCTCCCTGTGCGCTTGCTGAAGCGGGGGAGCCCCGAGAACGGGGGAGCCCCGAGGCTGGGGGAGCCCGAGGCCGGGGAGCAGCGTGTTCCCACACCTTTAGGCGCAGCGCGTTGGCGGTCTGGCTGAGACGCTGCCCTGCTGTCCCTGGGGGTGACGGGCAGCTGGCTGAGGCGTTCTGCTGGCCTCCTCGGCCTGCTCCCTCACCTGAGGGGGACAGAGGCCGAGACAGGCCCAGCCCGGGCACCGCAGCGAGAACTCCCAAGGCTGCGAGGCCTGCGCATTGCTGGGCTGAGGAGCCCCAAGACCGCTGTCCCGGACACTCCAGATGAGCAGCGCTCTGCTGTGGGCGGGAGAGCGAGGGGGAAGCCGGTGTGTGCTGGGGGATGGGCTGAAAGGGACGGGAAGCAATGGAACAGAAATTAAGGGAAGAACCGGCGTCCTGGGGCCCGGGAGCTGTCTCAAAGTGACATTTAGGAAGGCGACGCAGCCTCCCGGGAAGACGACGTGATGAGGCTCCACGGGAACACGTCGTCCGGGGAAGCTGTGACAGCCCGTCTTTGCAGAGATGTCATTTGCCCGCGGGAACTAGCGCTTTCCTAGTCATTTCCATGGGAACAGATGCCTCTGGGAGGAGGAAGTCTTCCCAGAGAAAGGGCCTCGGGTGGTCACACGCCAGCTGCAGGTGCGGGCGGTGGGCGGGCAGCCAGGGAGGGGGCTCTGTCCTGCCGTGTTTCTGAGACTCGCTCAGGCCCGTGCCTGCTGCATCCGTGGGGCCTGCTGGGCCCTCTGCCCAGCGCGTGTTTGGATGGGCGTCTGCTCGTGGCCTGAGCGTGGGGCTGAGAACCCCTGAGCACTTGCCGACCTCGGCCAGGGCTGGCCCACCCTCTGCAGACGGCCCCGTGCCAGGCTCTGCCCTGACCTTCACCCTGTGGGCACTGCACCCAGGTCCCCTGTCCCCGCCCTCGGCCATTGAGGTCCGAGTCTCAGCGCCCACAGCCTGGATGCGGCCCTCCGTCTGCCTTTTCTAACCAGGTTTGGGGGTGGCAGGAGCTCCCCTATGTGCAGTCTGTGTCCCCTCTCAGTGGGCCTGACCTGCCCACCTCGCCCAGTTTCTGGCCTCTTCCCAGAGGGGTCCCCCTGAGGGGGAGTGCTGGAGGGCGGAGGGGCTGCTGTCCTGTCCACCGATCTCTTGATCCCTTGCTCATTCCTGCCCGCCCGACACAGGCGCCCCTGCACCCCACCTGGCACAGGCCCCCCACAGCTGGCACAGCCCCGCACACCCCACCTGGCACAGGCCCCCCACACCTGGCACAGCCCCACACTCCACCTGGCAAGGCCCCCCACACCCCAACTGGCACAGGCCCCCCGTGCCCCCCTGGCACAGGCCCCCCTGCACCCCACCTGGCACAGGCCCCCCACACCCCACCTGGCACAGGCCCCCCACACCCCACCTAGCACAGGCCCCCCTGCACCCCACCTGGCACAGGCCCCCCCACACCCCAACTGGCACAGGCCCCCCTGCACCCCACCTGGCACAGGCCCCCCGTGCCCCCCTGGCACAGGCCCCCCGCACCCCACCTGGCACAGGCCCCCCACACCCCACCTAGCACAGGCCCCCCTGTACCCCACCTGGCACAGGCCCCCCACACCCCACCTAGCACAGGCCCCCCTGCACCCCACCTGGCACAGGCCCCCCACACCCCACCTAGCACAGGCCCCCCTGCACCCCACCTGGCACAGGCCCCCCACACCTGGCACAGCCCCGCACACCCCACCTGGCAAGGCCCCCCTGCACCCCACCTAGCACAGGCCCCCCACACCCCGCCCTCGAAGCCGCTGTTTCCTCCTGACCCTTTCTTTCCCTTTAAGAACCACACTCAGCAGGCAGGTTTTGAAGGAAAGAAGGAGAGTCCACAGCAGAGCACAGAAAGCTGGTGTCCGTGCCTATCTGCAGGCGTCTGTATTTTATTGAGTCTCTGATGTGTTCGCTCTCTCTAGGTGCCTCTCGGGCTGCTGCCAGGGCAGTGGCTGTGGCAGGGGCACCATGGCCTGGCGTCCATGCCCACACTTGTCAGCTTTGTGTGAATCCCCTCCCTCCCTCCCTCCTCTCACCTTCCCTCCCTTGCTCTCATGAAGGAGGAGTCAGTCCTCTTACCTCGTGGGCGGTTGACATTTAACCAGGGACTGGAGCCCCTCCCCCCGGCCAGGACTCCCCGCCCGCCCAGCTCTGCTGTGGGGGTGGGCCCAGGGCAGCCCAGCTGGGCTTGTGCGCGTCTCTCCTGCGCTCACTTCTGCCATCAGAGGAGCAGTTACATGCCTGTTGAAATCATTAATTGAAAGGCCCTTATTATCTCGTTAACGGTGTTTGATATGGAAGCAGACAAGCTCGGGGACACTCATCTGCTCAGTCCCCGAAGAGCAGTAATCACATCCTGGCCTCGCTCCTGGCGCCCTCTCGGCTGTCACTCTGCCTCTGGCGGCCTTTCCTGGTGCTGGGAGACACCAATCCAGGGTGCAGGGCCGAGGCCCCTCCTCCTCCTTCTGGGTGCCTCCTCCTCCTCCTCCTTCTGGGCCCCTCCTCCTCCTCCTGGGCCCCTCCTCCTCCTCCTCCTACTCCTGGGCCCCTCCTCCTCCTGGGCCCCTCCTCCTCCTCCTCCTGGGCCCCTCCTCCTCCTGGACCCCTCCTCCTCCTCCTGGGCCTCCTCCTCCTCCTCTTGGGCCCCTCCTCCTCCTCCTGGGCGCCTCCTCCTCCTCCTGGGCGCCCCCTCCTCCTGGGCACCTCCTTCTGGGGCAGGTCTAACTCAGGGTGCTGCCCAGTGGTGAGACTTGGAGGGATGGAGTCACTACGTGGCTGGGCAGGCCCGAGCCTTTGTGTGTGACCCTGGGATGAAGAGAACCCAGTGGGCCTGATGGCCAGGAGAGCCCTGTCCCAGGTCCTGTCCCCAGGCCGCACCTCCTTCCAACCAGGACTTGGTGCATGGACGGCCCAGCTCCTGGGCCTTCTTTCTGGAAGGACCCTGAGGCTCGGGGTAGTCCTGCCCGCTCTCCTGTCCTCTCTGCCCATGTAACCCTGGCCCGGGTTTCTGATGTGACCATTGTGCACCCAGGCCTGCATCCCCAGGCCCCCTCTCCACACCCCCGGGGCCCCACCCTGCACCCCTAAGGCCCCCTGTACCCCCAGGGCCCCACCCTGCACCCCTAAGGCCCCCTGTACCTCCGGGGCCCCACCCTGCACCCCTAAGGCCCCCTGTACCTCCGGGACCACACCCTGCACCCCTAAGGCCCCCTGTACCCCCAGGGCCCCACCCTGCACCCCTAAGGCCCCCTGTAGCCCCAGGGCTCCACCCTGCACCCCTAAGGCCCCCTGTACCCCCAGGGCCCCACCCTGCACCCCTAAGGCCCCGCTCTGCACTCCAGGACCCTGTCGGGTCCTCCCTGGGGAGACGGGTTCAGTGGCAGGAGCCACAGGCAGGAAGAGCCAGGCCCCTCGGAGGCCTGAGCTGAAACTGCATGGCCATCGCTCCTGTGTGACGCTGCGGGACACTTACCCTCCGACCCACCCCCTTCAGGCCCCGAACTCCCGAGGAGCTCAGAGCGCCAGCGAGTGGACCCTGTGGGCCCTCGGCCGTGGGAGCAGCCGCTGTCCACACGAGGTGACGCAGATGTGCCCTGGCCCTCCCGCCTGGGAGGCCACGCCGTGGCGCCTCTGCCCGAGAAGGTCTGGTGCTGAGGAAGACCCGGCCTCAGGCCTCGCCAGGGCGTCCCTCCTCGGGCCGGCGTGAACGGGACAAAGTCGACAGCGCGATGAGCTGGGACGCACATGGTCCTCTGTCAGCCAGAGCCCTCCGTCTGCACACCCTCCTTGTCACCTCATTAGCCTGAGGATTTCCAGGGCAAACACGATAGGATTTCTCAGTTCGGTCTTGGGTGTTTGTTTTCTGAGATAAAGCACACAGAAAAGGTGCATTGATCTTTTAATTCCTCATGCAAAGAAAAAACATTTGCTCTTCTCTCATTTAGTGTGTCTGCTTCTCAGCTGGGCCGGCGGGTGGCCGTGGGCCTCCGGCTGGGCTGGGGGTGGCCGGACTCGAGCGCCGTGGGCCTCCTGCTGGGCTGCTGCCCCTTATCAGGGAGCTGAGGACCCGCTGACCCCATCTCTCCTTTCCTGGCAGCCGTTCCCAGGGCTCCGTCCAAGTCCGGGGGAGCTGGGGGCACTGCCCCGCCTGCCGCTCTGGGCCCGTCTGGGTCTCGCACAGGGGCTCCGGGAGTGTCCTTGCCACCTGACAGGGTCCCCAGTCTCCTGTGGTTCACAGGGTGGGAACCCCGGGACAGCGCACATGACCCCCGTTGTGGGCAGGGATTAGGAAGGCGGGGCCTCACTGAGGTGCAGCTGGTGGAGGTGGTGACGCCCTGCCCGCCCCCTCCTTGCTGTGCTCTGAGTTCCGGCCACAGACACGGTCCCACCCGCTTGCTCGGCAGCTAGGGCAATGGCCAGCAGTGGACGCGGTGCCCTCACGGGGCCTGGTGCTGGCACCTGTGTCTGCAGGCCCCAGGCCCCTGCCTGGCACACTGTCCCTTTGGGGGGCTCCAGGGCCTCCTCCCCTTGTCCGGTCGGAATGTCCTTGGGGAGCCGTCCGATGTTAGTGGACAGGTCTGCTCCCAGCCGCCTGGTGGCCAGCTCCTCGGGCTGCGGCATCCCACCTGGGAGACCGGCCTGGATTCGCCCCTTCGGCTGGCAGGCCTCCTGATCCTCGCCGAGCCTTTGCCGGGATGTGTTGTGTTGCTGTGTGTGCCCAGCACACTGGGTGCCCGTCAGACACGGCCCTGAGGCCGCCAAAGGCTGCTCCCAGCTCCAGCTGCCTGTGTGATGCTGGGCGTCTGGGCAGAGGCCCCTGAGGGGAGGTACCCGGGTGCGACCCTGTGCCTGCTGCCTGGTGGCCTCATCGCTGTCCCTCGGGGTGTGCGTTGCCCTGGGCCCCGCTCCTGTGTGCCTGCCTCCCAGGGTCTCGGGCCATCTGCTTCCGGCAGTGCTCGATGCTGAGTGTGTCCACAGGATCCTGTTGTCATAGCTAATTCCTGCTGGAGTGCCAGCCCGCACACCTGTCACCGAGTCGGGGACGTGACGTCTCCTTACGTCAGCCCTTCAGAGCCCCACGCGCCAGCACCAGCCTGCGAGTCCCTGTCGCTCTGGCCGCGTTAGCGTCTCCCCTCATCGCCCGGTGGCACCTCTGTCACTGCAGACGGGTGGCCAGGAGCACGATGACGCCTGGAGCGCACAGCAATGTCCCTCGTGGGAGCAGCAGACATAAATTTGAGCAGAAAGTGAGCCGTGTGTTTGGAGACCCATTGAGAGACCAACTGCTCAGGCTCAGGGTGGGCTTTCCTCCCGGGCGGCCAGGTGGCTCTGCTTCCTTCAGACGGGTCCCTGCTGGCAGGACGTGTGGGCCATTTCAGGAAGCGTCTGATCACCCAGCAGTGGCCTGGGGCGCTCCCGCCGGCTGCCCCCTGCAGTGCAGCCTGGTGGCGGAGGCCGGCCTGGGCGCTGGGGTGCGGGTCTCCCCGCTGCTGCTCTGGCCGAGGTCGTGGCAGGCACCTGCGTGCGGTCCTCTGTGCTGGGGAGGCTCACCGGGCATGACGCTCGGCCACGGGTGCTCTGTGGCTGCCTCCTGCTGTTCCCGCCTCCTGGGCCGTCATGGCGCGTGGCCCCCGGGTGGGCTGCTGACCCAGCGCTGTCTCCATCCTCTATCGTTAGCACAGGTTTGGTCCAGAACTTGACAAGATTTTCAAACTAATAACTGGACTGTCAAAGATATCACCTGTCACAGGAGGGAGGGAGGGGGCCCAGCCACCCCGCCTTCCTGGCAGCTGAGGGCCAGCACACTGGACAGCAGGTCTCTCTCCTGGGTGGGGGGTCGTCCGTGGGGCTCGGGGTCCGCGGGGGCCGCAGGGGTGGACTTAGGGAATCAGACCCCAAGTGAGCGTCACTCGGAGTGAGTGGCGGGCCCTGGGGACTGACCTCTGTCACTTCCCGCCTGCCCGCCCCAGCCCGCATGTCCGGAGCACCAGGCCGGCCATGCACAGACAGTGGAGCGGCCAGAGGTGGGTGTCGGGCTGCAAGGGGCGGGCCCACTGCTCACCGGCCACCTGCTCACAGGGCCCGGGGCGCCTGTCTTCCTCCTGCGGGAGAGGAGGGGGGCACAGGCGTCAGCGTCAGGGCGGTCATTCATCTGACGCTGGCGGTCTGTGAACTGGAGCAGTCGGGCGCCGCGGGAGGAGCTGCCCCAGCCTGCCGCCCTGCCCACCGCCCTGCCCGCCGCCCTGCCCGCCGCCCTGCCCACCGCCCTGCCCGCTGCCCTGCCCGCCGCCCTGCCCACCGCCCTGCCCGCCGCCCTGCCCACCGCCCTGTCCGCCGCCCTGCCCGCCGCCCTGCCCGCCGCCCTGCCCGCCGCCCTGCCCACCGCCCTGCCCACCGCCCTGTCCGCCCCCTGCCTGCCGTGGGGAGACTTGTAGGCCTCTCCCCACAGGGGCCCCGGGAGGGAGGCTGGGGGTGGGGGGACAGCTCAGGTGGGGCAGGCAGGCAGGCAGGATGTGAGCGTTGTTTCTCCGTCGGGCCCACTGTTGCTGGGGCGCTGGTGTGTCCAGGGGACAGTCAGCTGTTGGTCTCTCTGAGAACCGGTCGTGGCCCAGGCGCACCCGATGCTGAGCCCAGGGGCTGTGCTGGGTCAGAGCTGGGACCCCAGGCCCCCGGGCGATCGCTGGGCTGGTTCTGACCCCGTGGGACAGTGCGTGTCAGTGTGGAGAGTGCGTGGGCCAGGCTGACCGGGAGGAGGGCGGGAGCGGCCGCGCTGCTTGGCTGTGCTGGTGTGGCGTCTCGTGCATAAGGCAGGGACCCGACGCGCTGATCTCACCGCGTCATTGTGCGCAAACCTTACTGCAGTTGTCAGGTTCGCTAACGTGGAAAAGTGAGGGAAATACGCTGCCCTCAGCGTGGCTGGGCTGACCGCTGACTCGGCCCCTCCCTCCTGCGTCGCAGCCCAGGGGCCTGTCCCTCGGAGAGCGACCCGTGTGGCCCAGTGAGGCCCCTGAGCGAGGGCACCGTGCGGTGTGGACGGCTCACAGCCGTGAACTTGCCGTCCCGGCTGGAGGCCTCTGCGGCGTCGGCCAGACAGGCCTGCGGACGAGAGAGCCCTGTGTTTAAGGACGCGCTTGCCCGTCTCCTGCCTCTGTAAAGGTCACCGCGCACATTTCCTCCTTCGGCCTCGCAGGCCGCGAGCGGGGCCTTTCCATTTTCCCTCCGTCCCGCGAGCCGGGGACCAAATTAGATTCTGAAATTGAGTGCGCAGCCGAGTTGGCGTCCCCGTAACAGGAGGGGACTGCGCTCACCTTGCGAGTGGCGAGGTCATGCTAATATGGAGCGAAGTGGATTAAGGAGAAAACCCCAGGCGTTTATTTACGACCTGCACGGAATTGGATTGGCACCTGTGCAGGTCGCATCGCAGCGCGGGCGGCCGATTGATGCTGAGCCGTCCCCGGGGACACCCCGCCAGGAAGCGGCTCCGTGAGCTCCACTCACAGGCCCAGGAAGTATCTGAATGCAAAGAGGCAGACTGCGGGGGAGGCAAGCCCCAGAGACCCAGGCTGGAGCTGAGGCCGGGGAGTGGGGCTCGGACCCAGCGCAGGGCCACATGGCTGCACGCACAGCCCGGGGGGGTAGGGGGGCTCGGACTGTGCCTGCCCCTGTGTGCCTGCCCCCGTGTGCCTGCCCCCATGTGCCTTCCCCCTGTGCCTGCCCCCTGTGCCTGCCCCTGTGTGCCTGCCCCCGTGTGCCTTCCCCCTGTGCCTGCCCCCTGTGTCTGCCCCTGTGTGCCTGCCCCTGTGTGCCTGCCCCCGTGTGCCTGCCCCCGTGTGCCTTCCCCCTGTGTGCCTGCCCCCTGTGTGCCTTCCCCCTGTGCCTGCCCCTGTGTGCCTGCCCCCGTGTGCCTTCCCCCTGTGTGCCTGCCCCCTGTGCCTGCCCCTGTGTGCCTGCCCCTGTGTGCCTGCCCCCTGTGCCTGCCCCTGTGTGCCTGCCCCCTGTGCCTGCCCCTGTGTGCCTGCCCCTGTGTGTGTGTGTGGGGGGGGGGGCGGCGCGATTGCTTTGTAGGCTGCTTCCAACAGGGGGGCTGGTGCCTTGGGCTCACTGCCCCCATCGCTGCCCAGGTGCCTTTTCCTGGGTCCCGCTGAGAGCCTGGTGTGCAGCCCCCCACGCAGTCCCCTCTGACCTGCCGTCTCTCCCTAGGAGCTGCTGCTGTTCCTGCAGAACGTGCCCACGGCCCGCTGGGGCGACGAGGAGGTCAGCCTGCTGCTGGCCGAGGCCTACCGCCTGAAGTTCGCCTTCGCCGACGCCCCCAACCACTACAAGAAGTGAGCGGGCCCGGCAGGCCCCACGCGGGGGACAGGCACCGCCGCCGGCGCAGGCCCTGGCCCAGGAGCAGCCGGCTGGACAGCTCGGCCCCGGGCGCCTGCCAGGAGGCGCAGGCACGGCCCAGGCCTGGCAGGGCGGCGGCCTGTTGCTGAGAAACCAAAGAGCAGGGGAGGGTCCCGGCCGCGCGGGGCCAGTGGACGGTCGGGCCCTCCCCGTCCTGGAGCGACCTTGCCAAATGACCCTCCTGGGGACCCGGTGGCGGCCCTCGGAGAGCCTGCGTCCAGCGCAGGGACACGGACAGGAGCCGTCGCGCACCGACTGAAATGCAAACATTCTATTCTGTTGAGTGAAAGAATAAAATGTAGACACACGGTGAGGCGTGCCTGCGTCACGGGCGGGGCAGGGCCATCTGCCGGGCTCAGCTGGAAGCACTGAGATGGGGGGGGGGGGGGTGGCACGTGGGGGCCTTGAAACTGCCTGGCTCCCGCCTCCCACCTCCGAGAGCCTGGCCCTGCTCCCAGTCAGTAGCCTGGGGCAGGGCTCCACCGGGCAGCCCGTAGTCGCTGTCTGTCCAGCTGGATGGGGTGGGGTCCCCTCGGGCAGACATCTCGTCCCCTCCCTCCCCATTCCCCCCCCCCCCCCACCAGTCTTGCCCTGGGCCCAGGTGGTGCAGAGCAGCAGCACGGCACGTACCCCACTTTACGAAGGAGGAGACTGAGGCAGGAGAGGCCAGGCAGCTCGCCAGGGTCCGCGCTCAGCCTCACGGTCCTCGTAACACCCCGTGGGGCCTCCTTCCGGGCCCCCAGTTTAAAGGGGGAGGGGGAGGGGTTGGCAGTGACCCCTCAAGGTCACACAGCCGGTCTTGGCCTCCCTGAGAGGCCCTCGGCAGGTGGGTGGGCGTGGCTGCTGGGCGCCGTCAGTGGGCGGCTCCCTGGGTGCCTGCCCCCCACCCCGGTGCACCGTGAGCGCCCTCATCCCGGGTCCGACCCTCACCCCGCTGTCCCTCGTGGCCCTGCGTGCACCGGGCTGCCAGGCAGAAACCTACTCCTGAAGGATGGCCATCGATTTGCCAAATTAATGTGTTCGTCCTCCGTGTCCCGGGAGCCCTAATGAGGTGTCAGCGGGGACGAGAGGACGACACGGATGAACAGAACGGCTTCTGCGGCGTCATTAGCCTCTTATAATAAGATTTACTTGTCGGCTTACAATGTAGTAACGTGGTCATTCGCTTGGTGCCCTAATGAAGACGTGCAGTTCCGGGGACAGTCACCGGGAAGGAAGGTCAGGCCCCCTCCTGTGTGCGCCTGGGGGCGCCCCTGCTCTCGGCGGCAGGGGCAGCCTCTTCCCACCTGGCCCAGGGCTCCGCGTGTGGCTCAGCCAGAGGGCAGGGCTGGGCTGTGCACTCCTGGCTCCTGGGCCAGAGCTTCCTTGCTCCCAGCCTCGCCCCTGCACGGCCTGTGTCCAGCCCCGAGCGAAGGCCGAGGGAGGCAGGTCTGTGCCACTGGCCGTGACTGGGTCAGCCCGGGGCGAAGGAGCCTTTCTGGAGGGGCTCAGGGCTGGACACGGTGTCTTGGGGCCCATCCAACCTGGGAGGGTCAGGGACCTGGGGCAGAGAATGGGGAACTCGGCTCAGGGTTTTGAGACTCGTGTCCGAGGTCTGGCTCTGGTGTGGTTCCCTCCTGCTCATGACCCCAGGGAGAAGGTTCTCACTCACAGGGCCCAGGCCCTGGCAGAGGTGGGGGGACGCAGATGGGGAGGCGCCAGGGCAGAGTCCACGGCTCCTCCGAGTCCCGCCCACTGCACACGCACACGGGTGGCTGGGTGCGTGGACTGGAGGCAGGTGCTCCCTGGCAAACCCGTCGCACGGCCTCCACACCTGTCCTCCCCTCACACCCCCAATGGCCGTCGGGGCACCCGCTTCCCTTAAGGCCCCCGGAAGGGGCATCTACACGGCTTCCCGGGAGGAGGCGCACTTCATGACCACTTCCCAAGGGGCCATCGCGTGACGGAGGAGAGGGAGACTTAGGCAAAACCCCAAACCCAGGGCCATGCTGGGCTCGCGGAGGGGCAGGCCCGGTGCCATGAGAAGGTACAAGCCTCCCGCATACGAAAACCCATTGTCCATCCTGTGTCCAGCTGAGTGGGGACGATGGCGTGCAGACACAGCCCACACCCTGAGACGCTGATGTGCCGGTGGGCCCTGGTGGGCAGGGCTTTGCAGGCACTGGCTGGGGGTGGCCACGCGGTCGTGGTTGGGCTCCTAAGGCCCAGTGTGTCCGTGGAAGGGAGCGCCCGGCTCCCGCACGTGGACAGGGCTTCGCCCGAGGAGGCCGCTGTTTGCAGCCACGGCTCTCCGGGCCTCCCGCTGTCACACAGCGGCTCTGCGGGCCGACAGCTGTGCGTTGGCAGGACGCGGGGCCGTGCCTTGGAGAGCGGCAGAGCCTGAGCTCCTGTGACTGTCCCCCGCTGCTGCTGCGGCGGCGACGCTGACGCTCCCGTGGCCTCTCCATTCCCGTCAGAAGCTGGAGCGAACAGCTTTGATGGAAAGCTCTCCTCCCCTGCACTCGCCAATCTTTTTCCTTTAAACTCTGGTCCCAGACGGTGCCCCAGCCTGTGACCCGACCTCGGTGCCGTCACCAGAGGTTCAAGCTCTCACTGGGCACAGGCTGGGCTGCCCTGCAGGGAACTCCTCACCCAGTGGGAACTGGCCCCGGTGGCTTTGAGGCTCCTCGCCCTGCCGGCCGTGCCCGGCGCCCAGCACGCCTGCGGCCCCAGCGGCCCATCTCCCAGTCCAGGGCCGTCCGTCCCTGCGGCTTTCCCACCGCTCGGCTTTCTGCAGCTGCAGCCGGTGTCCGGGTGTCTCCTGGGGTCTTCCCCTCTGTGGGGGCTCCGTCGCCTCCACCCTCCCTCTCCCACTCCAGGCCCCCCTGCAGCTGGGCCGCCTCTTCCCCACCCTCCCGAGACGCCCCCTTCCTGGCTGGAGCCTCTGAGCGGCTGCAGAGAAGCTGGTCTCCTCTCTCCTTCCAGACTCACGTCCAGCGGAACTGAAGGCTCAGGGAGGGGGCCTTCAGGGCACAGGCTCCCCCAGAGGGGACGGCTGGACGCACCTGCACTGCCCCCAGCAGGGCCTCACATGCGGTCGCTGTGCACAGCCCTTCCCACTACCTCAGCAGTCCCCTCCGCAGCCCCTGTTGCTGCAGAGCTAGGGGTCTGGGGTCCCAGCGGCCCGGGAGCTTGCTCCGAGCCCTGCTGCAAGGGGCACAGCTGGGGAATGGGCCAGGCCAAGGAACAGCGTGTCTGGGGGTGGCCTGCTTAGCGCCGGGGCGGGCACTGGGGCCTGGGGGTGGATCTGGACCGAGGACCGGTGACCCGGGGAGGCCTTGTGGCAGGTGGTGGATGGGGTCAAGGGCACTGAAGGACGAGCCCTGGGCATCCCAAAAGCGGGGCCTGGGATCCCCTGTGGGGTGGAACCCTATCCTGCAGATTGATTCTCTGATTTGGGTGAAACTCTCCTCCTGTTCCTCACCAGCGCGCAGCTCGCGCGCAGCTCAGGGCCGCCCCCCTCCTGCCGGGATGCCCCCCCCCCCCCCCCAGAACACGCTCTTCCCCCAGGAGTGAGCTCCCCCTCCCCCCCCCCCCCCAGCTCCACGCCTCTGCATTTGCATTCGGAGGTGTGGCTGCTGTAACAAAGCTTGGTGCTGCTGGACGGTGGGGGCTGCTCAGAGCTGGGACCAGGCTGACCCGAGGCCCCCAGGCAGGCAGTGGGGGGAGGAGGAAGTGGGCCCAGGGCGAGGGGCGGCTGCAGAACCCCCGTCTCCGCCCCCGCTGGCCCGGGAGTGGACCCTTGGTGGTGAGTCTTCCCTGAGGCCTCCCTGGCCCCGGCAGGGGGTCCCTGCCAAGAGGGCAGGAGTCGCAGGTGAAGCCTCATGCTTACCTGTGACCTGCAGAGACATGGAGACTAAAGAACATTCCTAACAACGGAAACCAAGCTCTCCCAGAACCAAAACCAGGACTGATACTTCCACAGTCACTGGCCAGAACGAAAGCTCCAGTTTTCTTTAAGAAGAGAAAGAACACAAGGAACAAGCTCAAACCCAAAAAGCATAAGACATACAGCAGAGCAAACATACTCATTTGGGTCATATGTAAACAAGCTTAATGTCTTTACTAAGAAAAAACTATCAAATTGGGTTTTAAAATATATACCTACATATCTACCAACCCACCAATCTCACCACCCATCCATCCACCTATCCATCCACCCATCATCCATCCATCCATCCATCCATCCATCCATCATCCATCCATCCATCCATCCATCATCCATCCATCCATCCATCCACCCGTCATCCATCCATCCACTCATCCATCCATCCATCCACTCATCCATCCACCTAACCATCCATCCATCTACCCAACCACCCATCCACCCACCCACCCAACCATCCACTCACCCAACCACCCATCCATCCACCCATTCATCCATCCACCCATTCATCCATCCAACCACCCGTCCACCCACCCCTTCACCCACCCACCGACCCACCCCATTATCCAATCATTAAACACATCCCAAGCACCCTCTGTACTAGGCCCCGGACTCAGAGGTGGTTCTGCTGTGGTTCTTATCCTTGAGCTTTCAGAGTGTACCTGGTGGAGACCAATCTGTAAACAGACGTATTAACAAGACGTCATCTGTGCAGTGGGGGCTCAATAGAAGGTGTGTCTGTGGGAAGTCAGGAGAGCTTCCCAGAAGAGGTGAATTGTGTGGACTGGGCCTTAGGAGATGCTTGAATGCTGGTTTGTGAACAAGGGGGTGAGGAAGAGGGCCTCCCGTTCTGTCCACTTGGAGTGTGGGAGGACTGATATGGGCAGGAGTAGCAGAAAACAAGGCTGAGAGGTTTGGGGTCGAGACACAGACCTGGGGTACTGGTTGCAGGCTGGGTAGTTTGGGCTTTATCTTGTGGGCAGTAGGGAGCTCTGACGTATTTAAATGCAGAGTGGCCTGACCATTTTGCCTTTTATAGGCGTTGGTGGGACAGTGGCCGAGTGGAGGGGAGGTGGCAGAGCGGAGGTGGATTCAATGCCCTGGGTCGGGACATGGCAGTGAGGGTCCCACATCCTCAGTGTGTTAGGTAGACACCCCTGGCAAAGCCTCTGCATATATGGGTCAGGTGGTTGCTATGGAAACATCAGATCTTCCCTGTCTATCTGGACAGGGTGTGCACGGAGCAGACCGGCAATTACCTGGAGCTTTACAGGCACGAAGGTGGACCTGAGCTGCCCTGAATGAGTGCTGCCAATGAGACCTGTGTCACCATCTCCCCTGAGTGGCACTGCCCAGAGAAGGCCGGTGTGTCAGAGATGAGCAGAGACGGAGCAGCCCTCCTCATCCAGAGGGCGGGCTGGGAAGGCACCGCGTTCATTGAGGCTGTGAGTCAATTACACCAATGGGACAAATGACCTCGCACAGGTCGGAGTGCAGCCGGCACTTGGCAGCAAAAATGTGCGATGGAGATTGAGAGCAGAAGAGACTCAGCCCCAGCGCAGGAGGGACCCTTTCAGAGCACCCCGTGCCCCGCATTGGATGAGTGAAAGAATAGTAACAACGAGGTAATAACAATCATGGTGACGGCCAAGATGGTGATGATGGTGTGATGATGGCGATAGTGGTGATGGTGATGGTGGTGATGGTGATGATGGTGGTGATGATAGTGATGGTGGTGATGGTAGTGATGATGATGGTGGTGATGATGGTGATGATAGTGATGGTGGTGATGGTAGTGATGATGATGATGGTGGTGGTGATGGTGATGGTGGTGATGGTGGTGATGGTGGTGATGGTGGTGATGGTGGTGATGGTAGTGATGATGGCGATGATGATGGTGATAGTGGTGATGGTGATGGTGGTGATGGTGGTGGTGATGGTGGTGATGGTGGTGGTGGTGGTGGTGATGGTGGTGATGATGGTGATGGTGGTGGTGATGATGGTGGTGATGGTGGTGGTGATGATGGTGGTGGTGATGGTGATGGTGGTGATGGTGGTGATGGTGGTGATGATGATGGTGGTGGTGATGGTGATGGTGATGATGGTGGTGATGGTGATGATGGTGTTGGTGATGGTGATGGTGGTGATGGTGATGATAGTGATGGTGGTGGTGATGGTGATGACTACTAACATTTATGTTGTACCTACTATTTACTAGTCACTATTCTAAACACTTTACCTATATTAAGTCATGTAATCCTCAGCCCTGTGAGGTGATATTATTGTTCAGAGCGGGTCACTCTTCCCTGTGGCATCTGCTGGGAGGGTTGGTGACCTTCTCATGGGACAGGGACCACCAGAGCGGGTGCCAGTGGGTACCATTCCAACTAAAATCACTGTGAATTAGCCGAGGTCACGGCCGAGCCTCCAGCGAGACACGTGGAGGGTGCCCTGGGGCCAGTTTTGGGGGTTTCTCAGGGGAGATGTGAGGAGCCTGCCAAGCCTGGTGGGAGTTCCTGTTCTGGGCCCAGCTGCTCCTGGGGCTGAGCTGCTCCTGGGGTTGAGCTGCTCCCAGGCTGAGCTGCTCCCCAGGCTGAGCTGCTCTCCAGGCTGAGCTGCTCCCCTGGCTGCGGCTGCGGGCTTGGCAGATTGTGGTGATGGCACCTCAGCAGGGACCCCGTGTCCCGGGACTGAACACGGTGGACCACACTGTCCTATATAATGCAACAGCCTTGCCCGGCCAGTGTGGCTTAGTGGTTGAGCATCAACCTATGAACCAGGTGGTCACGGTTTGATTCCTGGTCAGGGCACAGGCCTGGGTTGCAGGCTCAATCCCAGTGTGGGGCGTGCAGGAGGCAGCCGATCCATGATTCTCTCTCATCACTGATGTTTCTGTCTCTCTCTCCCTCTCCCTTCCTCTCTCTGGAATCAATAAAAGTATTTTAAAAAAACAAAACATAACAACAATGTAACAGCCTATATCCACATGCAAAGGGCCCCCCTGCCCGACACTCCGCGAGGAGCTAGGCGTCAGGGCGCCGTCCTCATCTGTAAGCTGCCGCCTGCCGCCTGCAGGGATGCGGCCCCCGACCCCGGCCTCCCCGGCTCAGCTGCTCTGAGAGGAGGCTCGCTCCTGCCTGCACCGGCCAGAGGCAGATCGATTTCTGCAGAAATGCCTTGCGGGACGAGATGCACCAGAGGAACAGCCAGGGCAGTGCAGGGACCTGTGTATGTCCGCCCCCCCCCCCCCCCCCCCCCCCCCCCGCCGCCTGATGCCTTGCTCTGTGGGGGGCCCAGCAGCGGGGCCCAGAGAGGCTGAGGGGGAGCCTCATGCTGGGGGACATTCAGTCCAAACTCGCGTGGATTTGGGGGATGAAAGTGCGTGTCTGGCCGCACCGGCCCTCCCAGCCTCTCCATGTTAACAGCTCATTAATACGCCAGGAGCTGAGTCTTCTTGGAAGACAGATGCCAGGACGCAGGAGGGAAATGGTGGTGTGTGAGCTTGAAAGGGACGGGCGGGCGGGAGAGCTGTGCTCATAGGGGGCTTGGGGCTCAGGGAGCAGAGGCACCTGCTAGCCTCTTGCACGCCCCCTGGCAGCGGGCGGCGGGTGGGGCTGCAGGCGACTCAGGGAGGGGCAGCCCCCACCTGGGCCCTGAGAGCCCTGCAGGCCCCACCGGAGATGCCAGGACAGGGCTGCTCTGGACACACCAAGCCCAGCGTGGAGACGAGCGGGTCCCGAGGTGGAACCGGGCGCCCAGGGCGGCGGAGGAGGCCCCGGCGGCAGAGGTGAGGAGCCGCCAACAGGGACCAGGGAGCCACGGTGAGGGCGGGTCAAGGGGAGGGGAGGCCTGGGAGTTGCCGTCTGCAGGTGGGACGTGGGTCAGCAGAGGGAGGCCATTGGCGGCCGTGACAGAGCAGTTAGTGGCGCTTTGGCCAGCGTGGGTGCCCGGATGAGCGGACAGGCGTCGGGGGGGAGCAGACACGGTCACGGAGGGGTTTGCTGTGGAAGAGGCCGAACACCCCCGGCTGGAGGGGGGCGGGGAGGACTGTTCTCCCTGGGGGGGTCACAGCCAGCCGCCTGCTGATGGACTGACCCACAGCCACGGAGGAGGGGGCGCGGGAAAGTGCGGGTGCAGGCGTGGACGCAGCCACGGTCACCGCCACGGCGAGGTGGGGAGGGGGGCAGTGGTGCTGAACAGCAGGACACGCGGGCCTGGGGGAGGACCTGACGAGGTGGGGTCTGCACAGGCCCGGGGGGGCCATGGGAAGAGCTCAGCCCACCCCCTGCCAAGCCCCTCCGTCCCCTCCCCCATCCCTCCCATGGCGGAGCCCATGTCCCATGTCCTCGCTGTAGGGCAGCCGGCAGGGGCAGGAGGACATGCCCCTGATTCCTGGTCAGGGCACAGGCCTGAGTTGCAGGCTCAATCCCAGTGTGGGGCGTGCAGGAGGCAGCCGATCCATGATTCTCTCTCATCACTGATGTTTCTGTCTCTCTCTCCCTCTCCCTTCCTCTCTCTGGAATCAATAAAAGTATTTAAAAAAAACAAAACATAACACACCGCTGGGCCCCAGGTGTCTCTGCTCCCTGAGCCCCAAGGCCCCTGTGAGCCCCGCCTGGCCGGGCCTGCGGGCGGAGAGCGCAGCGCTAGCTGCTGTCCGCAGGCCACTCTGGCCGTAACTGGCTGTGCGGGCTCTTGGCTAACGGCTGCTCTCTCGTCCTGGCGGGGTTCAATCCGTCACCATGTGGCCCTGCTGGGAAAGATGGCCTTGGCAACCCTGCCTGGTGCCCAGCCCTGCCTCCCTCAGACCCCCGCCTCCCCCAGACACCCCTCCCTCCCCAGGGCTGACCCCATCTCTCCACGCTGCCCAGTGTCAGCGGCTTCAGTCACTCAGACCCTTCATTCCCGGGGCCTCACACGGGGAGAGCAGGCCGCCTGTCACAGAGAACCCGCATCAATGCTGTGACAGGAGGTGGGGCCACAGGCCTGTCGTCCAGGTGGGAGGATGGAGGCCAGGGCAGGCCCAGCCAGGATTGTCTCCTGCACCTGCCTGCCCAACCGCCCGCCTGCCGCCACGAGGACCTGCGCAGGGTCCCTCCATTGGCAGGACCGAGTAGCACCGGGTGATCCAGGCTGAGCTGCGGTCCCTGTTCCTGAGTGTTGAGGTTTAGACGTAGAAAAACAATTAAAATGAAACCCATGACCCTGAATGTGAAGTGGATTAAAAGGCAGATGGACGTCTGGGTGAATCAAACAGAAAATAAAGCAGAGAAAGGCTCCACCCATTTACCAGGGACAGCCAGGACGAGGTCTCTCCAAGGGCCCCTAAAATCACACACCATGATGACCACCCAAGTCAGGGTACAGAGTCACTGCATAGTAATAACCCGAACTCCAACACTAACCCTAACCCTAACCCTAACCCTAACCCTAAAACTTACCCTAGCCCTAAACCTAAACCTAGCCCTAACCCTAACCCTAACGCTAACCCGAACCCTAACCCTAGCCCTAGCCCTAGCCCTAACCCTAGCCCTAGCCCTAGCCCTAACCCTAACCATAACCCTAACCCAAAACCTAGCCCTAGCCCTAGCCCTAACCCTAACCCTAACCCTAACCCTAACCCTAACCCTAATCATAGCCCTAACCCTAACCCTAGCCCTAGCCCTAACCCTAACCCTAACCCTAACCCTAAAACTAACCCTAACCCTAATAATAACCCTAGCCCAAACCCTAACCCTAACCCTAACCCTAACCCTAACCCTAACCCTAGCCCTAGCCCTAGCCCTAGCCCTAACCCTAACCCTAACCCTAACCCTAACCCTAATCATAGCCCTAACCCAAACCCTAACCCTAACCCTAACCCTAACCCTAGCCATAACCCTAACCCTAACCCTAACCCTAACCCTAACCCAAACCCTAGCCATAACCCTAACCCTAGCCCTAACCCTAACCCTAACCCTAACCCTAACCCAAACCCTAGCCATAACCCTAACCCTAGCCCTAGCCCTAGCCCTAGCCCTAACCCTAACCCTAACCCGAACCCTAACCCTAACCCTAACCCTAACACTAGCCCTAACCCTAGCACTAACCCTAACCCTAACCCTAACCCTAACCCTAACTTAGCCCTAGGGCTAACCGTAACCCTAACCCTAACCCTAACCCTAACCCTAACCCTAACCCTGCCTGGTGCCCAGCCCTGCCTCCCTCAGACCCCCGCCTCCCCCAGACACCCCTCCCCCAGACACCCCTCCCTCCCCAGGGCTGACCCCATCTCTCCACGCTGCCCAGTGTCAGCGGCTTCAGTCACTCAGACCCTTCATTCCCGGGGCCTCACACGGGGAGAGCAGGCCGCCTGTCACAGAGAACCCGCATCAATGCTGTGACAGGAGGTGGGGCCACAGGCCTGTCGTCCAGGTGGGAGGATGGAGGCCAGGGCAGGCCCAGCCAGGATTGTCTCCTGCACCTGCCTGCCCAACCGCCCGCCTGCCGCCACGAGGACCTGCGCAGGGTCCCTCCATTGGCAGGACCGAGTAGCACCGGGTGATCCAGGCTGAGCTGCGGTCCCTGTTCCTGAGTGTTGAGGTTTAGACGTAGAAAAACAATTAAAATGAAACCCATGACCCTGAATGTGAAGTGGATTAAAAGGCAGATGGACGTCTGGGTGAATCAAACAGAAAATAAAGCAGAGAAAGGCTCCACCCATTTACCAGGGACAGCCAGGACGAGGTCTCTCCAAGGGCCCCTAAAATCACACACTATGATGACCACCCAAGTCAGGGTACAGAGTCACTGCATAGTAATAACCCGAACTCCAACACGAACCCTAACCCTAACCCTAACACTTACCCTAGCCCTAAACCTAAACCTAGCCCTAACCCTAACCCTAACCCTAACCCTAACCCTAGGGCTAACCGTAACCCTAACTCTAACCCTAACCCTAACCCTAACCCTAAATTAGCCCTAGGGCTAACCCTAACCCTAACCCTAACCCTAACCCTAGCCCAAACCCTAACCCTAACCCTAACCCTAACCCTAGCCCTAGCCCTAACTCTAACCCTAGCCCTGGCCCTAACCCTAACCCTAACACTAACCCTAACCCTAATAATAACCCTAGCCCAAACCCTAACCCTAACCCTAGCCC